>NC_056436.1:15717721-15935221 GCF_018296145.1 Oncorhynchus tshawytscha | reverse complement strand
TTTAGCATAAGAGAGGAGCTAACGAGATACTACCTGTACCTGTCCTTATAAGACCATGTTAATTAGCCCAGAGGTCATATACCGTTTGCCTCTGCCAAGACTCCTGATTCAGCACACTTCCTGTGCCCTTCTGCCCCTCTGTTCTGTTCCAGCCTGTCCTGTTCACTGCCTGCAAGGGCTCTTAAATCTCCCGAGACGACTGAGCTGAGCAAACAACATCAGCAGCAATGGAGCCGGTAATAACAATGCAGAGAGAACGAGAGGGAGAGAGACAGGGCATAATCCCTTCAGTGGCCTGAGGGGGCAGAGAGTTAATACGGAGGGATTGTGGATGCCAGGGAAATGATGTCAACAGTAAACTCTGTTGTTGTGTTACAGTGTGTTGTATTGTGGTGTGGTGTGGTGTGTTTTGTTGAGGTGTGGTACGATGTGGTGTGTTTAGGTGTGGTGTGTTGTTGTGTTGAGGTGTGGTGTGTTGAGGTGTGGTGTGGTGTGTTGTGTTGTGGTGTGTTGTGTTGCATTGCGTTGTGTTGCATTGTGTTGGGTTGCGGTGTGTTGTATTGTAGAGTGTTGTGTTGCGGTGCGGTCTGTTGTGTTGCAGTGTGCTGTGTGTTGTGTTGTATTGTTGAGTGTTGTGTTGCGGTGCGGTCTGTTGTGTTGCAGTGTGCTGCAGTGCTGTGTGTTGTGTTGTGTTGTAGAGTGCTGTGTGTTGTGTTGTGTTGTGTTACGGTGTGGTGTGTTGTGGTATGCTTCAGTGCTGTGTGGTGTGTTGTGGTGTGCTGCAGTACTGTGTGGTGTGGTGTATTGTAGAGTGTTGTGTTGCGGTGTGATGCAGAGCTGTTTGGTGTATTGTGTCGTGTCGTGGTGGGTTGTGTTTGTCGTGTTATTCAGATCCTCACAGGGACATGTTCCTGTAATTGGAGTGAAATTACTGAGCTGTTACTCAAAGCTGTACATATAGTAGTCCATGAGGGGATCTGGAATAGATCATGAATAGGGTAAGTCGTTTGTACCAGTCAGGAGAAACTCCAGGCTCTAACTGTGATAAGTGACCAGTAGCAAATGATGAAGTAGACACTGACATACAGCGTCCTTGTCTTGTTGACATAGATCAGTCTGTGGTGTGTGAGACAACTAACAGCAGGTGTGGCAGACTGACTCAGTGCCAGCAGTGTGTGAGTTCTTGTATGGAGTTTAGCTCCGGGACTTGACCGGTAGTTCTGGAAACTGACCAGGGGAACTAAGCCAACTTCACTAGCATCATCACGTACTCTGCGGGAAGGATTTTTGTCCTCTCCCAGACAGACATATGCTCATCATCATTTTCATCCCAAAGCATTGTCTGTCATACAAAGGTCGGATAAGGAAAAAGAGTAGAAGTTTGCTTGTCCCTACTGTGTACTCTGAGGGTTTTGTCCATTTGACCACTGATGAATATGAATATATCTTTTTAACTAAGGCCTTGACAATGGACTGAAATAGTTCCCCCAAAAAATGTTTACTAGATTTTGCGTAGAGTTTCTTGATGAAAATGTTAGCCGTGTTATTTCAAATGAGTGAATCTGATATATTTGCATTGCTTCCCTTCACCCTGGCTGTTTCATTGTGGTTTTGTTTTTAGTCTGGCAGAAAAAGGGCACCTCATTACCCTGTGATGAATGATCAAAATAAAACAGCCAAAGCTTGTGCAGCAGAAAAGGTGCGGCTCTCTTTTTGGCCCTCAACTCTGATTCACGAAGGCATAAGTCTGGAATAAGTAGCACGTTCTTATTCTATCATTTTCTGGCCAGTACACCTGACCCTATGAGTGCTCTTCTGTTGCATATGCTCTCTATAAGTCATTGACTTTCTCTCGTTTAAAAATAAATAAACATTTGATTATATACACTCCCTTTATGTCCTCCTTCAGAGTTGTTGTTTTCTTTTTCATCTTTGTATTCATCTTCTTCGTGTTCTGCTCTTCTTTATTAGAGTGCACAGACTGCAGGTAGATGTTTTTCTATATGCAGTGCAGCAGATTTGTGTACCGCCAGTCCTCGCCGATCCATGAAAAATTAAATGACTTGATTACCTCATCCCTCCACCCACCGTACCGTTGATGAGAGGAGAGATTCTCAGCGAATGCCATTAATTTGATCACAGGCCCATTATGTAAGCTATACTCTCTGTGGAGGAAACTAAGAAATAAGAATATTAAAAAAACAGATGTGATCTTCCCAACAGAATACAGAAGGAACTAACTGATAACTTTATAATCTATTCTTTCCAGACACACAGTAAAGCTTCAAACTTGTATTAAAGTTTGCCAGCTGTTTTTTGTCGTTGTGTGCATACCCTTAGTGTATAATTCAGTTGCATGGTATAACTCTGTTCCCTATTTTCCCTGTATATGAACATTAACACCTGAAACCATCTTATTGTACATTTGTTAGTGTTAATGCATTCCAATTAAGTACAATTAGTCAAGCCGTTGAGGTGCCTCACAATTCCTATGAAGGATAGAGGATGTGTCCCAAATGGAACCCTATTCACTACATAGTGCACTACTTTAGAACACTGGGAAAATGGGCCCTGGGCAAAAGTCGTGCTCTGTGTAGGGAATAGGATGCCACTGGGGACATAACCGGAGCTTTTCTTTACTCGAATAAACCATCACATCTTTAAAAAAAAATCTATTTTCCCCATTCTCTGCTTCACTGAACTGCCGGGAGGAGAGAGAGCGTGAGAGAGAGCGCGAGAGAGAGCGCGAGAGAGAGAGAGAGTCCATTGTAAATGTTGCTGAATTGCCAACTACACAGACAGCATCAGACACAGACACATGGTCTGCATCCCAATTAACACCCTATTACCTATATGGTGCACTGCTTTTGACCACAGCCCTTGTCAAAAGTGGTGCACTATATAGGGAATAGGGTTCCATTTAGTATGCTTTCGTAGTATTCAAAGCAGGCGGTGATGATGCAGACAATCACACCTCAGGTTCAATTATGCTACTGTTTGAATAACGCAGATTTTTTTCTGGGAATCTAAAAGGGGCCTGTTTCGCTCTGGGCAGTAGTTTAAAATGTCTGCTGAGTTTCTTTATGATGTTAGGGAAAGAGAATGATAGGCCTCTTTCACAACGACATCATAGCATTGTGGAAATTCTGTAGATGTAGAACGTTGGTCATAGTAGCTTCGTAATGACAAGACTTCTTATCCATAGGGTTATTATTGGTTATGCTCGAAATGATAGGAAGACATTTTCCTTCCAGCAAAAGCTCCCTCCATCGATGCCTCAGAGAGAAAACAGCAGATCATAGCATGCCATATTCTTCATTTTAAACTGTATTGATATGGACATTTCATGTGATTTACTTTCAGCTTGTCAGCTCCATTATATACCTGTGATGATTAACAGCAAGGCCGTTTATTCAGCATTCAGTGTTCTTCTCAGGATGCGGGTGTACCAAAATGGCACCCTTTTCCCTACATAACGTAAAATGTTTTACGAGGGCCAATAGGGCTCTGGTCAGAAATAGTGCACTATGTAGGAAATAAGGCACCATTTTGGATGCTGACACATTCCCTTTCATCTGAGTCACGTCAGCACTCATTTGTACTAGAAAGAAGAGGTAAGAAGGTAAGAAGGTAAGAAGGTGAGAATGTGAGAAGGTGAGAAGGTAAGAAGGTGAGAAGGTAAGACGGTGAGAAGGTAAAAAGGTAAAAAGGTGAGAAGGTGAAAAGTTGAGAATGTGAGAAGGTGAAAAGGTGAAAAGGTGAGAATGTGAGAAGGTAAAAAGGTGAGAAGGTAAAAAGGTGAGAAGGTGAAAAGGTGAGAAGGTAAGAAGGTGAGAAGGTAAGAAGGTGAGAAGGTAAGAAGGTGAGAAGGTAAGAAGGCCAGAAGGTGAGAAGGTAAGAAGGTAAAAAAGGTGAGAATGTGAGAAGGTGAGAAGGCAAGAAGGCGAGAAGGTAAAAAGGTGAAAAGGTGAGAATGTGAGAAGGTAAGAAGGCCATCAGAGAGGGCAGACACTTCTCTTTAGTGCTCCTCTCTATGACACACTGTCTGGCATTGAAGATTTGTGTGCTAAGCTGCAAATATACTGTATGACCATGGCTTTGTAGTAGTAAAGCAAAGATGGCTTAGACAGATTTTATCATTTTGCACAATATTGTGAATTCTTAATATTGTGAATCATTGCCTTACCCTAACCCTGACCTTAACCCTAACACTAACCTTAACCTTAACCAGAAACCTAAACTTAACCCTAACCCTAACCCTAAACTTAATTCTATGCCGAAAACTAATTCTAACCTTAACTCTAAGCCCCCTAGAAATAGCATTTGACCTTGTTTGGACTAAAAAAAATGTCCCCAATTGGTTGAATCTTTGCTCATTTACTATTCTTGTGGGGACTTCTGGTCCCCACAAGTATAGTTAAACGCGTCCATTCACGCACGCATGCACACACATACACACATACAGTACACACACACACACATTCCGAACACCCTGAACACACTGAACACACAGACATTTCAATCTTCTCTGGGTTTATAGGTCCCTTTTAAATCTCTCCTCTGTGGGTTGGAGCATGTGCAAGGCTTCAAATAAATGGACTGCCTGCTCGGAAACAATGAGAATTTCTACAGCTCTGACAAAGATCAATCTTGGCCGTGAGCAAGGGAGGCATACTTAGCCTGCCAGCTGGGTGCAATGCACTCTGATTCTATCCAAACCATGGACCTTTATAGACACACACAAATCTTCCTCTCTCTCTTTCTCTTTTCTCTCCTTTTCTCTCTCTCTCTCTCTAATCATCATCTCTTTGTTTGATCTCCAAATCTCTATCAAATTAGAAGAGTTGGTGCCTCTAAGGCAATTCAGTTGGCTGATTGAGGACCTTTTTAACTGAAGAATGTGTTTGTTTTTCTATGATTGTGTTTTTTTGGTGTGATGATTTGAATATTGATGTGTATAGTGTATATTGTATAGTGTATATTGATGTGTATAGTGTATATTGATGTTTATACTGTATATTGTATAGTGTATATTGATGTGAATAGTGTATATTGATGTGAACAGTGTAAACTGATGTGTATAGTGTATATTGGTGTGTATATTGATGTGTATAGTGTATATTGATGTGTATAGTGTATATGGATGTTCATATTGATGTGTATATTGATGTGTATAGTGTAACTGATGTATAGTGTAGATTGATGTGTATAGTGTATATTGATGTGCATAGTGTATATCGATGTGTATAGTATATTTTCATGTGTTTTGTGTATATTGATGTGTATAGTGCATATTGATGTGTTTTGTGTATATTGATGTGTAATATTGATATGTATAGTGTATATTGATGTGTATAGTGTATATTGATGTGCATAGTGTATATTGATGTGCATAGTGTATTATTGATTGTATATTGTATATTTTAAGTGCATGTTGTGATTTTTTAACCATTCCTGAACCTGTGACCAGAAACAAGCTACATACGGGCAATAACAGAATAAATGATCTATTGATTCTGTCTCTTCGCAGCAAAATCTACAGAGCTGAGATTGTTGTATGCCCCATATATACAGTCATGGCCAAAAGTTTTGAGAATGACACCAATATTAATTTCCACAAAGTCTGCTGCCTCAGTGTCTTCAGATATTTTTGTCAGGTGTTACTATGGAATACTGAAGTATAATTACAAGCAATTCATAAGTGTCAAAGGCTTTTATTGACAATTACATGAAGTTGATGTAAAGAGTCAATATTTGCAGTGTTGACCCTTCTTTTTCAAGACCTCTGCAATCCGCCCTGGCATGCTGTCAAATAACTTCTGGGCCACATCCTGACTGATGGCAGCCCATTCTTACATAATCAATGTGTGGAGTTTGTCAGAATTTGTTTGTCCACCTGCTTCTTGAAGATTGACCACAAGTTCTCAATGGGATTAAGGTCTGGGGAGTTTCCTGGCTATGGACCGAAAATATTGATGTTTTGTTCCCAGAGCCACTTAGTTATCAGTTTTTGCCTTATGGCAAGGTGCTCCATCATGCTGAAAAAGGCATTGTTCGTCACCAAACTGTTCCTAGATGGTTGAGAGAGGTTGCTCTCGGAGGATGTGTTGGTACCATTCTTTATTCATGGCTGTGTTCTTAGGCAAAATTGTGAGTGAGCCCACTCCCTTGGCTGAGAAGCAACCCCACACATGAATGGTCTCAAGATGCTTTACTGTTGGCATGACACAGGACTGATAGTAGCACTCACCCTGTCTTGTCTGGACAAGCTCTTTTCCGGATGCCCCAAACAATTGGAAAGGGGATTCATCAGAGAAAATGACTTTACTCCAGTCCTCAGCAGTCCAATTCCTGTACCTTTTGCAGAATATCAGTCTGTCCCTGATGTTTTTCCTGGAGAGAAGTGGCTTCTTTGCTGCCCTTCTTGACACCAGGCCATCCTCCAAAAGTCTTCGCCTCACTGTGCATGCAGATGCACTCACACCTGCCTGCTACCATTCCTGAGCAAGCTCTGTACTGGTGGTGCCTCGATCCCGCAGCTGAATCAACTTTAGAATACGGTCCTGGTGCTTGCTGGACTTTATTGGGCGCCCTGAAGCCTTCTTCACAACATTTGTACCGCTCTCCTTGAAGTTCTTGATCAGCCGATAAATGGTTGATTTAGGTGCAATCTTACTGGCAGCAATATCCTTGCCTGTGAAGCCCTTTTTGTGCAAAGCATTGATGACTGCACGTGGTTCCTTGCAGGTAACCATGATTGACAGAGGAAGAAGAGTAATTCCAAGCACCACCCTCCTTTTGAAGCTTCCAGTTATTCGAACTCAATCAGCATGACAGAGTGATCTCCAGCCTTGTCCTCATCAACACTCACACCTGTGTTAACGAGAGAATCACTGACATGATGTCAGCTGGTCCTTTTTTGGCAGGGCTGAAATGCAGTGGAAATGTTTTTTGGGGGATTCAGTTCATTTGCATGGCAAAGGGGGACTTTGCAATTAATTGCAATTCATCTGATCACTCTTCATAACATTCTGGAGTATATGCAAATTGCCATCATACAAACTGAGGCAGCAGACTTTGTGAAAATTCATATTTGTGTCATTCTCAAAACTTTTGGTCACAACTGTATAACTTTCTGTTGGTGGCATGAATTTTATATAATAATTTAAATTGAATCAATTGTTGTTTTGGTACCAGTTAATAAAACATGTGCCATGAAATCTCTTCCTATTCATTTTGCAACCTGTGTGGCGCAGCTGTCAACATTTTTGTCCTCAACTGAAACTGGTATATTTTTCTATTTATGCCAATTCCTTTCAGCCAATTTGTATCTGTAATATATGGCAGGCAAACAAGTTCCCTACCTTCCATTTTTGTGTTAATGCTGCAATCAGTTGGTTGTAAGTTTCACGCCAGCTCCCACTCCCCATTTCTGGCGCTCGAGGGCACAAGCCAGCCCATCATTACGCACATCTGTCTCCATCGTTACGCGCATCTGTGCAATTGTAATGGGTCGTCGTCTGAAGAAGAGGAATTGGACCAAAGCGCAGCGTGGTAAGTGTTCATGCTTTTTATTTAAACTGAACACTATAACAATAAATGAAACCGAAACAATCCTGTCAGGTGCAGAAAACACTAAACAGAAAATAACTACCCACAAAACATAGGTGGGAAAAAAATTACCTAAGTGTGGTTCCCAATCAGAGACAACGATAGTCAGCTGTCCCTGATTGAGAACCATACCCGGCCAAAACAAAGAAATACAACACATAGAAAAGGGAACATAGAATGCCCACCCAAATCACACCCTGATCAAACCAAATTAGAGACATAAAAAGCTCTCTAAGGTCAGGGCATGACAGCAATATTGGACTCACCTGGACTCCAGTACTTTGATGAGTGCCCCTCTATATCTGTCTGCTCCTCAGTTTGTTCCCTGTGTCAGTATTAATTCTGTTATGTTTTTCATGTCCAGATGCTGTTTGGACATTAAATGTTTCAAAACAGACGCTGTTTTCCATAAAGAATGTTTTTTATTAATCAGTATATTTGAGTTTAACCATAACATTTGTTGTAATATTTGTTCAATCTTTTCTGGAGGATAAAACTGAAATTGTAACCAGCTTTGTATGGCTTGTTTAAGAAAGGGTGAATTTTTTAAACAATTACTCGGAAATGAGAAGTTGTATTCTGTATAAAGGTGAAAAGGCCAATTTTGAACAAAGCCTTTGTTAATAATCTATTGGAGAACCATTTTGGGTTTATAGTGTATAGTGTATATTGATGTGTAAGTGTTTATTGATGTGTATATCTGATACAGGGCTCATCTGTAAAAGAGTCCTTGGGGCCTCCCGAGTGGCGCAGCGGTCTTAGGCACTGCAGTGCTTGAGGCGTCACTACAGATCCGGGGTCGATCTCGGGCTGTGTTGCCGCCGGCCGTGACCGGGAGACCCATGAGGCAACGCACAATTGGTCCAGCGTCGTCTGGGTTAGGGGAAGGTCTTGCCGGCTGGGATGTCCTTGTTCTGTCGCGCTCTAGCAACTCCTGTGGCGGGCCGGGCGCATGCACGCTGACATGGTCGCCAGTTGTACAGTGTTTCCTCCGACACATTGGTGCGGCTGGCTTCGGGGTTAAGCGAGCAGTGTGTCAAGAAGCAGTGCGGCATGGCAGGGTCGTGTTTCAGAGGACGCATGGCTCTCAACCTTTGCCTCTACCGAGTCCGTACAGGAGTTGCATGGATGTGAAAAGACTGTAACTACCAATTGGGGAGAAAAAGTGGTAAAAAGTAAACAAAAAAATAAAACAAAAGAGAGACCTTGGTCTCAGCATGACTCCCTGTCAACAACAAGGTTAAATAAATACAATCTCTATCCCTCTCTGTCTGTGTGTCTGATTCTACCACTCTTTTAAAAATGGATTTCATGGAGGATGAATGTTTATTGTGTAAACATAGGCTTTGTGTACAGTTGAATTAATCATACCCATGGAGCACTTACAGTTGATACCTATGGAGTGCTGAGAGTTGATACCTTTTGAAAATTGCACAACCTCAATGACACTGAAGAGAAATTCAATATGTATTTCAATAGAGTAAACAAGTGACACTAGAGCAACACAGTGGAGGTATTTTAGTATGCTCCATAGAGGACCATAATATGAAGCAATATGAACCTTACCTTCAGGCACTTATCCACCTCCTCTACTCTGAGGTGTATTACCAGGGGGACAGGTGGGCGTGGCAGAGCTGTGACAGTCTCTAAATATGAGATGTCAGAGGTAACCATAGAAGATAATGTCCTCTCTCTACAGTCCAACCCACAGTCCCAGGCACAGACGCAATCCTGGGGAAAAAGTGCTGGAAGCTCCGATCACAAATTACTGTCAGAGCAAATTGCCATCAGTCGGTGTTATCAGGTCGCCAGCAATTTCTTCTCCTCTGCGTCGGAAAGTATCAGAAAGTGACATCAGTCAGTACAGTGAGAACGCAAAGTTCACAGGTCTAAATTTGCCACTCAAATGCTGAAAAGGCTTTTATGAAAACTATATTTTTCAACTGAAGGTTTGCCTCTAAAGTTTAAACATCGGGGGGAGATACATTTGACACCATTCCTCACTGAAAGTAAAGAAGTCCCAGTCTATTCTGAAAGCCACAGACAGGCAGCAGCTGCTCTGCTCTTGTTCATCCATTCTATATCACTATGTTTTCATGGCGTTTTGAGACCCTAGTCCCTCGGTTCAATATTAATACATTAATCTTCTATATACTCCACCAACTTTTAATAGACTTACTATCTGGGAATCCTGCCCTCCATGGCATGCTATCCCTTATGACCAAAGAGGAAGAGAGAGTGGAATTTTATTTCTGTGTTCCCATGAGACTACCAGTACAGTTTGAACCAAGCAGAATATTACTAAAAACCCAATGGACTATTCCACGGAAAAATATTATTTAAAAAAGCTGAGCTCATACACTACAATAAAACTCAAAGCAAAAGACTCCAAGTTTATATTTTCATAGTTTCTGACCTCTGTGCCTCCTGTCTGTGTGGGTGCTGCTACTATAGCACCTGCTTAATTGCAGCTCTGCTTGTCGACAGCTTTTAGCATTAAAGTGTGAAGTCAGATTGCTTGGGAAAGCTAGACTGGTGGTGGGCAGAGAGCGTGGCACAGAGAGAGGGGTGTGTGCTGGGGTGTGACGGCTGGGGCAGTAAAGGAATGAAGTATACAGGCTGCATCCCAAATGACAACATATTCATTTTATAGTGCACACTTTTGACAAGGGCCCATACTGCTCTGGTTGAAAGTAGTGCACTATATTTGGAATAGGGTGTAATTTGGGATGTAACCAGTGCCAATGAGATGAGATTGGCCCCTACACTTTTAAAGGACAACTCCACCCAAAAACTATCGATTGGTATTTGTTTCATTAGTCCATTGCTGATACAGTCCCAAAATGTTTTGTATGTCATCAATCAAGATTTCAAGATAAATAACTTTCAAAGTACAGAAATAAGCCGGTATGATGCATTTTGCCTCATATGCTGCTGTGTTTTGCATCATATGATGCAAAATGCATGATACCAGTTGTATTTCTGTACTTTGAAAGTTATATATCTTGAGAACTTGATTGATGACATAAAAAACATTTTAGGAGTGTATCAACAATGGACTAATGAAACAAATACCAATAGATAATGTTCGGATGTAACCTTCCTTTAATTAACAAGCTCCAAGGATCCACAGCACTACTTATACATTTGCCAACCCAGACCAAAGGGCCAAGCAGGCAGACAGTATTTAACAGTATTCTGTAATAGTCTGTTAACTGTGGTACAGCAGTATGTTTGCCTAAAGTATTGTGCTGGAAACACCAAGGTTGTGGGTTATTTTCTACAAAAGAAGATGTGTGTTAATTAACAATACATTTATTTTTTATTAAATGAAAATACATGACCCTTTAACATCATTGAAAGTGAGATCTTTCAATATCCTTTCATATTTTGACTTTTTTTATTTTTTTATTTTACCTTTATTTAACCAGGCAGGCAAGTTGAGAACAAGTTCTCATTTACAATTGTGACCTGGCCAAGATAAAGCAAAGCAGTTCGACAGATACAACGACACAGAGTTACACATGGAGTAAAACAAACATACAGTCAATAATACAGTATAAACAAGTTTATATACAATGTGAGCAAATGAGGTGAGAAGGGAGGTAAAGGCAAAAAAGGCCATGGTGGCAAAGTAAATACAATATAGCAAGTAAAACACTGGAATGGTAGTTTTGCAATGGAAGAATGTGCAAAGTAGAAATAAAAATAATGGGGTGCAAAAGAGCAAAAATAAATAAATAAATTAAAATTAAATACAGTTGGGAAAGAGGTAGTTGTTTGGGTTAAATTATAGGTGGGCTATGTACAGGTGCAGTAATCTGTGAGCTGCTCTGACAGTTGGTGCTTAAAGCTAGTGAGGGAGATAAGTGTTTCCAGTTTCAGAGATTTTTGTAGTTCGTTCCAGTCATTGGCAGCAGAGAACTGGAAGGAGAGGCGGCCAAAGAAAGAATTGGTTTTGGGGGTGACTAGAGAGATGTACCTGCTGGAGCGTGTGCTACAGGTGGGAGATGCTATGGTGACCAGCGAGCTGAGATAAGGGGGACTTTACCTAGCAGGGTCTTGTAGATGACATGGAGCCAGTGGGTTTGGCGACGAGTATGAAGCGAGGGCCAGCCAACGAGAGCGTACAGGTCGCAATGGTGGGTAGTATATGGGGCTTTGGTGACAAAACGGATTGCACTGTGATAGACTGCATCCAATTTGTTGAGTAGGGTATTGGAGGCTATTTTGTAAATGACATCGCCAAAGTCGAGGATTGGTAGGATGGTCAGTTTTACAAGGGTATGTTTGGCAGCTTGAGTGAAGGATGCTTTGTTGTGAAATAGGAAGCCAATTCTAGATTTAACTTTGGATTGGAGATGTTTGATATGGGTCTGGAAGGAGAGTTTACAGTCTAACCAGACACCTAAGTATTTGTAGTTGTCCACGTATTCTAAGTCAGAGCCGTCCAGAGTAGTGATGTTGGACAGGCGGGTAGGTGCAGGTAGCGATCGGTTGAAGAGCATGCATTTAGTTTTACTTGTATTTAAGAGCAATTGGAGGCCACGGAAGGAGAGTTGTATGGCATTGAAGCTTGCCTGGAGGGTTGTTAACACAGTGTCCAAAGAAGGGCCGGAAGTATACAGAATGGTGTCGTCTGCGTAGAGGTGGATCAGAGACTCACCAGCAGCAAGAGCGACCTCATTGAGGTATACAGAGAAGAGAGTCGGTCCAAGAATTGAACCCTGTGGCACCCCCATAGAGACTGCCAGAGGTCCGGACAGCAGACCCTCCGATTTGACACACTGAACTCTATCAGAGAAGTAGTTGGTGAACCAGGCGAGGCAATCATTTGAGAAACCAAGGCTGACGAGTCTGCCGAATGAGGATGTGGTGATTGACAGAGTCGAAAGCCTTGGCCAGATCAATGAATACGGCTGCACAGTAATGTTTCTTATCGATGGCGGTTAAGATATCGTTTAGGACCTTGAGCGCGGCTGAGGTGCACCCATGACCAGCTCTGAAACCAGATTGCATAGCAGAGAAGGTATGGTGAGATTCGAAATGGTCGGTAATCTGTTTGTTGACTTGGCTTTCGAAGACCTTAGAAAGGCACGGTAGGATAGATATAGGTCTGTAGCAGTTTGGGTCAAGAGTGTCCCCCCCTTTGAAGAGGGGGATGCCCGCAGCTGCTTTCCAATCTTTGGGAATCTCAGACGACAGAGGTTGACTTGCTGCTGGTACATGCTGCTTTCCTTCGCTACAAACAGAAAATACTGAAAACTTTTGACATACAAATGAGAGACATCTTAACATTCATCCTATGTGAAATACAATAGTCTATAAAGGGAACACATATCATATCTCACGAACTGAGAGTAAAGATGTTTTGTCCTTACTGGATACCATCTGAAAAGAAAAGACACATTCATACAGTGTAAATCTGGAGGGAATTTATATAAAACATTCAGAAATGTAATAGTCCAGAAAATATATGGGAGCAGCCCCTTGGTCCTTTATGGATATAATACGACAGACATGTCCCACTTTAATTCAAAGTAAATGGACAATACATTTCAGAGATCATTAAGCTAGAAATTCCCTTAACTAATCAAAACTATTTCCTAGAAACACAGTTGGACATGTATTTGGCCAATAAACTACTTCATGAAAATTGAATTATTTTTTCAGCAGTGATGAAACTTAGAACTGTGGGCACATTGCCAGTATATTTATATGCTGCCATGAATGGTTAAGTATTGAAAATGACTGGCATAATTACTAAATGATTTATGAGTAGCTGATACTAAGTGCTGCATAGCTACAAGGAAATGATCTGTTCTGAACTTGGGCTGAAGTTCTATATTATTACTGTTCTTCCTCTTAGGTGTCGTAAAGACTTTGATTGAAGTGCTGAGGGTAGAACGAAGGGAAGGGACTCAGGAGAGATTACAAGACAAGACACTGAAGTTCGGATATTTTGCGCAGTTTGGGAATTTAGCTTCTAACTCATAAAAACAAAACAAACCAAACCCATGACTAAAGACATAACTCAAAGCCATCAGAAGCCTGGAGAATATTTACCTGTTTACCGACTCTTAGCTGCTACGGCATTATGAGCCCAGCGAAAATCTATAATATATTCCTGTCAGACAGAACCAACACAATGGTTCTGACAGCTGGAAGAGGATTGAGGCCTAAGCCCTGGTGAACCAGGTTTAAGTCAAACTGGTCTGACTCCATTGTGACAGCTCACCACTGCTTCTTAGACACTTTGAGCTGACTTTAGCTATAATCCCAAATTAATTCCATTCCCTATATAGTTCCCTTTGGGTCCTGGTCAAAAGTAGTGCACTACATAGGGAATAGGGGGCCATTTGGGATGCAGTTTTGCGAATGCTTGCTGTTTTATCAGTCTACCATACTCATTTATATATCATACCTTGACTGCCCTAAATCTACCAGAGTGATGTAAATGTTCTGGGTCTGGCCAACCATAGAATTCCAACAGATAAAATAGCAGCACTCTGGGATTGGTATAGTGGGAGCTGGCCAGTATTTTCTTTCCTTTTTGTGCCCGGTGAAAGTTTCATTAAAATATATTTTCTTTATTCTAAGCGCTCTAATAGTTATGCTGCTCTAAGTCATGAGGTTAGCTTTAGGTGGTTCTGGTCCCCATTATATGATATATACTGTATATAGCAGCCCAGCCCCAGCCACAGCCCCAGCCCTAACCCTAGCCCCAAAACAAACTTTATCCCCAGCCCCAAACCTAGCCCCAACGCCAGCACCAGCCCTAGCCCCAGCACTATCCCCAACCCCAGCCCAAGCCCTAGCCAGAGCACTAGAGCCAAGCCTCAGCCCTAGCCCAAGCCCTTGGAAAGCAAAAAATACAATCATCCAATCATCCATCCATTTATCATAACTGAGGTGACAAATATTTTTAAATGATAATGGTAGCATCCCAGTGCTGCTTTCAAATCAAATCAAATCAAATTTTATTTGTCACATACACATGGTTAGCAGATGTTAATGCGAGTGTAGCGAAATGCTTGTGCTTCTAGTTCCGACAATGCAGTAATAACCAACAAGTAATCTAACTAACAATTCCAAAACTACTGTCTTATACACAGTGTAAGGGGATAAAGAATATGTACATAAGGATATATGAATGAGTGATGGTACAGAGCAGCATAGGCAAGATACAGTAGATGGTATTGAGTACAGTATATACATATGAGATGAGTATGTAAACAAAGTGGCATAGTTAAAGTGGCTAGTGATACATGTATTACATAAGGATGCAGTCGATGATATAGAGTACAGTATATACGTATGCATATGAGATGAATAATGTAGGGTAAGTAACATTATATAAGGTAGCATTGTTTAAAGTGGCTAGTGATATATTTACATCAATTCCCATTATTAAAGTGGCTGGAGTTGAGTCAGTGTCAGTGTCAGTGTGTTTGCAGCAGCCACTCAATGTTAGTGGTGGCTGTTTAACAGTCTGATGGCCTTGAGATAGAAGCTGTTTTTCAGTCTCTCGGTCCCAGCTTTGATGCAACTGTACTGACCTCGCCTTCTGGATGATAGCGGGGTGAACAGGCAGTGGCTCGGGTGGTTGATGTCCTTGATGATCTTTATGGCCTTCCTGTAACATCGGGTGGTGTAGGTGTCCTGGAGGGCAGGTAGTTTGCCCCCGGTGATGCGTTGTGCAGACCTCACTACCCTCTGGAGAGCCTTACGGTTGAGGGCGGAGCAGTTGCCGTACCAGGCGGTGATACAGCCCGCCAGGATGCTCTCGATTGTGCATCTGTAGAAGTTTGTGAGTGCTTTTGGTGACAAGTCGAATTTCTTCAGCCTCCTGAGGTTGAAGAGGCGCTGCTGCACCTTCTTCACGATGCTGTCTGTGTGAGTGGACCAATTCAGTTTGTCTGTGATGTGTATGCCGAGGAACTTAAAACTTGCTACCCTCTCCACTACTGTTCCATCGATGTGGATGGGGGTGTTCCCTCTGCTGTTTCCTGAAGTCCACAATCATCTCCTTAGTTTTGTTGACGTTGAGTGTGAGGTTATTTTCCTGACACCACACTCCGAGGGCCCTCACCTCCTCCCTGTAGGCCGTCTCGTCGTTGTTGGTAATCAAGCCTACCACTGTTGTGTCGTCCGCAAACTTGATGATTGAGTTGGAGGCGTGCGTGGCCACGCAGTCGTGGGTGAACAGGGAGTACAGGAGAGGGCTCAGAACGCACCCTTGTGGGGCCCCAGTGTTGAGGATCAGCGGGGAGGAGATGTTGTTGCCTACCCTCACCACCTGGGGGCGGCCCGTCAGGAAGTCCAGTACCCAGTTGCACAGGGCGGGGTCGAGACCCAGGGTCTCGAGCTTGATGACGAGCTTGGAGGGTACTATGGTGTTGAATGCCGAGCTGTAGTCGATGAACAGCATTCTCACATAGGTATTCCTCTTGTCCAGATGGGTTATGGCAGGGTACAGTCTGGTTGAGATTGCATCGTCTGTGGACCTATTTGGGCGGTAAGCAAATTGGAGTGGGTCTAGGGTGTCAGGTAGGGTGGAGGTGATATGGTCCTTGACTAGTCTCTCAAAGCACTTCATGATGACGGAAGTGAGTGCTACGGGGCGGTAGTCGTTTAGCTCAGTTACCTTAGCTTTCTTGGGAACAGGAACAATGGTGGCCCTCTTGAAGCATGTGGGAACAGCAGACTGGTATAGGGATTGATTGAATATGTCCGTAAACACACCGGCCAGCTGGTCTGCGCATGCTCTGAGGTGAGACATGCTGAAGTTTTGAACCAACATGGTATAGAGGTCAGAGGTCATGCTGGCTTTTAAAGTACACTATATGTACAAAAGTATGTGGACATGCCTTAAAATTAGTGGATTAGGCTATTTCACCCACACCCGTTAGTGACAGGTGTTTAAAATTGAGCACACAGCCAGGCAATCTCCATAGACAAACATTGGAGGTAGAATGGCCCTTCTGTAGAGCTCATTGACTTTCAACGTAGCACCTTCATAGGATGCCACCTTTCCAACAAGTCAATTCGTCAAATGTCTACCCTGCTAGAGCTGCCCCGATCAACAATAACTGCTGTTATTGTGAAGTGGGAACGTCTAGGAGCACAACGGCTCAGACGTGAAATGGCTCACAGAACTGCCCAGTGCTGAAGCACGTAGCATGTAAAAATCGTCTGTCATCGGTTGCAACACTCACTACCGCGTTCCAAACTGCCTCTGGAAGCAACGTCAGCACAACGAGTGTTCGTCTGAGCTTCATGAAGTGGGTTTCCATGGCCGAGCAGCCGCACACAAGCCTAAGATCACCATTAGTAATGCCAATATTCAGCTGGATTGGTGTAAAGCTTGTCGCCTTTGGACACTGGAGCAGTGAAACTCATCACACTTCACCATCTGGAAGTCCGACGGAATCATCTGGGTTGGCGGATGCCAGGAGAATGCTACATGCCCAAATGCATAGTGCAAACTGTAAAGTTTGGTGGAGGAGGAATAATTGCCTGGGGCTGTTTTTCATGGTTCATGCTATAGCATATGATTACATTCTTGTCGATTCTGTGCTTCCAACTTTGTGGCCACCATTTGGGGGAGGCCCTTTACTGTTTCAGCATGACAATGCCCCTGTGCACAAAGCAAGGTCCATACAGAAATGGTTTGTCGAGATTGGCCTGCACAAAGCCCTGACCTCAACCCCATCAAACACCTTTGGGATTAATTGGAACGCTGACTGCGAGCCAGGCCTAATCGTCCAACATCAGTGCCCGACCTCACTAATGTTCTTGTGATGGAATGCAAGCCAGTCCCTGCAGAAATGTTCCAACATCAAGTTGAAAGCCTTCCCAGAAGAGTATGGGCTGTTATGGCAGCAAAAGAGGGACCAACTCCATATTAATGCCCATGATTTTGGAATGAGATTTTTGACGAGCAGGTGTCCACATACTTGTGGACCTGTACTGTATGTGTCTGTACTGTATCCCCCCTACCACAGCTGATTAATCATGTTGCTGTCATGTATCTTGCCACAGAATCAGCACCATGGACAGCGGCAAAAAACTAATGTATTTTTCCTATTTTATCCTTGTTTAACACTTATTTTACCAGGTAAGTTGACTGAGACCCATTCTCATTTACAACAACGACCTGTGGAATAGTTACAGGGGAGAGGAGGGAGGATAAATGAGCCAATTGGAAGCTGTGGATGATTAGGTGGCCATGATGGTATGAGGGCCAGGTTGTGAATTTAGGCAGGACTGGCCATCCATCAATATCTTAACCTTGTCCCTATTCTGGACAGATCCTCACTTGGAAATCTCCCTTGGAAGTCTAAAGCGAAGCTCCTCCTGTAGTTAACATCCATATCAAAACAAATCAAAAGTCAGACAACACTTCCTGGAACTCAACTACACATTTGATTTGTTAGTTGTTGCTGTGCCAATTTCACTGAAAGACCAATGGCTAAATTGTGCGTAATCAATCATAACCCAATCCCTCAGTCTGAATAAGCCCTGGTCTGCAGACCTCTGTGTGGCTCCTTTATGCAGACTCATAATCATATCTCAGACCAGAGAGATTGTAATGGGGAATGGGGAGGATGGTCATTTGCATGAGATACAGTTCGATTAGTGCATGGCCCTGTGCCACACTCCCTTCCTCCGTCAGAGCCACAAGGTTAAAGAAGGACATGAGGAAGTGAGGTCCACATAGTTAACCAGTCCAGTAATTGCCATTAAGATCAACGGCCTATGATCAACCTGAGCCTCATTGATCACCTTTTGATTTATGGCTTTGGGAGTCCATGTCTGTGTTTCAAATAGCTCCCTATTTCCTAAGTAATGCACTACTTTTTAACAGGGCCCATAGGGATAGGGTGCCTTTTAGGATGCAGCCCAAATCTTTAGATCAAATTGTTCTGTTTTTATGTTAAGCATTTGGAAATCAATTTGAATGTACACATTTAAAGTCAGCAAAAAAAGAACTGTCCTCTCACTGTCAACTGCTTTTATTTTCAGCAAACTTAACATGTGTAAAAATGTCTATGAACATAAATAGATTCAACAACTGAGACATGAACTGAACAAGTCCCACAGACATGTGACTAACAGAAATTGAATAATGTATCCCTGAACAAAGGGGGGTCAAAATCAAAAGTAACAGTCAGTATCTGGTGTGGCCATCAGCTGCATTAAGTACTGCAGTGCATCTCCTCCTCATGGACTGCAACAGATTTGACAGTTCTTGATGGGAGATGTTACCCCACTCTTCCACCAAGGCACTTGCAAGTTCCTGGACATTTCTTGGGGGGAATGGCCCTAGCCCTCACACTCCGATCCAACAGGTCCCAGACGTGCTCAATGGGATTGAGATCTGGGCTCTTCGCTGGCCATGGCAGAACATTGACAGTCCTGTCTTGCAGGAAATCACGCACAGAATGAGCAGTATTGCTGGTGGCATTGTCATGCTGGAGGGTCATGTCAGGATGAGCCTGCAGGAAGGGTACCACATGAGGGAGGAGGATGTCTTCCCTGTAATGCACAGAGTTGAGATTGCCTGCAATGACAACAAGCTCAGTCTGATGATGCTGTGACACACCGCCCCAGACCATGACGGACCCTCCACCTTCAAATCGATCCCACTCCATACTACAGGCCTTGGTGTAACGCTCATTCCTTCCACAATAATCGCACATCCGACCATCACCCCTGGTGAGACAAAACCTCGACTTGTCATTGAAGAGCACTTTTTGCCAGTCCTGTCTGGTCCAGCGACTGTGAGTTTGTGCCCATAGGTAACGTTGTTGTCTGGTGATGTCTGGTGAGGACCTGCCTTACAACAGGCCTACAAGCCCTCAGTCCAGCCACTCTCAGCCTATTGCAGACAATAGGAGCACTGATGGAGGGATTTTGAGTTCCTGGTGTAACTCGGGCAGTTGTTGTTGCAATCCTGTACCTGTCCCGCAGGTGTGATGTTCGGATTTATGGATCCTGTGCAGGTGTTGTTACAAATGTTCTGCCACTGCGAGGATGATCAGCTGTCCGTCTTGTCTCCCTGTAGCGCTGTCTTAGGCGTCTCACAGTACGGACATTGCAATTTACATCTGCAGTCCTCATTGCTCCTTGCAGCATGCCTAAGGCACATTCATGCAGATAATCAGGGACCCTGGGCATCTTTCTTTTGATGTTTTCCAGAGTCAATAGAAAGGCTTCTTTAGAGTCCTAAGTTTTCATAACTGTGACCTTAATTGCCTACCATCTGTACGCTGTTAGCGTCTTAACGACCGTTCCACAGGTGCATGTTCATTAATTGTTTATGGTTCATTGAACAAGCATGGGAAACAGTGTTTAAACCCTTTACAATGAAGATCTGTGAAGTTATTTGGATTTTTACTAATTATCTTTGAAAGACACGGTCCTGAAAAAGGGACGTATCTTTTTTTGCTGAGTTTACATTTATGAACACGTCAAACATTTAGAATTTGACCCATGTGCATTTGAATAAGGAGTAATGACAAAGTGTCTGACATTTGCATTATGATGATTAGTTTTCAGTAATGCAGGGATTGCGTCATTGCGGTCAATTGTATCAAAGTCTAATAGATTGACATTTAGCTTTAGTCTGCATTTGTAAGGGTCCGTCATTGACATTATCCTCACCATATTAAAACAACATTTGTTTTTTTGCGAAACATAGATGTTGTTAATCCAATAAATACATGTTAACACAACAGCATGCATCCGGCAGCATAGGCATTGAGTACGTTCCAAATGGTTTCGACCAGTGCCCTGGAAGAATAAGGTGCCATTTCGGATGCATTCGTTGAGCTATTCTGACTAGCATATCAATGTAGCCTGTGCTACTGTAACTGCAGTTCTCTATATGCACACAGGCCCTATAAAACCATCCCTTCCTTCGCCTTCGCCTTCACAAGACTGTGGTTCTAAAACAATAAGAGTAGTTTGTGGGATACCATTGCCACAGGCTTCTCCCTATAATAACAAAACAACATGAGGAAACAGATTCATAAAAAGTTCTACACTATATTCCCATCTTCACCAGTTATATTTCATCTTATATAACTGGGATGACACTTTTCTTTCAATACAACCATTTTTTTATTTTACCTTTATTTTACTAGGCAGGTCAGTTAAGAACAAATTCTTATTTTCAATGACAGCCTAGGAACAGTGGGTTAACTGCCTGTTCAGGGGTAGAACGACAGATTTTGTACCTTGTCAGCTCGGGGATTTGAACTTGCAACCTTTCGGTTACTAGTCCAATGCTCTAACCACTAGGCTACCCTGCCGCCCCGACTAATTTAAATCGTGGATGTTGTTAACCGTATTGAATACTTAGTTGAGTGTATAGAGCTGGAACAGAGCACACACAGATAGCTCCATGCAGACTCCAAGGCTGAGATACAGACGATGAATGTTCAGAGACAAGTGCAGCCAGTCAGCATGTCGCGACCGGATAATGTAATATACAAACACACTGAGGGGGGGTGTGGCTACTCAGCAAGGTCCTGCATGTTATATTTTTTATAAGATGCCCCCAGCACCCAGCCCCAGCCCCAGCCCCTGAACCCAGCCCCTGTGTCCCGGCCCCCAGCTCCAGCCCCAGCCCCGGCCCCCAGCCCCATGCCCCCTGTCCCCCAGCCTCTGCGTCCCGGCCCCCAGCCCCATGCCCCCAATCCCCAGCCCCATGCCCCCAACCCCCAGCCCCTCCCAGCCCCACGCCCCCATCTCTAGCCCCAAGCCTCCAACCCCTCACCCAGCCCCGGCCCCCAGCCCCATACCCCCAACCCCAGCCCCTACCCCAGCCCCAAGCCCCCAACCTCTAGCTCCAAGCCTCCAACCCGCAGCCCCCAACCTCTAGCCCCAAGCCTCCAACCCCCAGCCCCAAGCCTCCAACCCCAGCCCTTACTCCAACCCCAAGCCCCCAACCTCTAGCCCCAAGCCTCCACCCCGGCCCCTACCCCAGCCCCAAGCCCCCAACTTCTAGCCCCAAGCCTCCTACCCCCAGCCCCTACCCCAGCCCCAGCTGCGGCTATGAGATTTCAAATCTGTTACATGCCAGTAGAAGCAACATAATTAAGTGCGTTAGCGGTGTATTGTCAGGAGTGAGACATGATGCATGGAGACTTGGGCTGAAGGTAATTAACTTTGGATGTTGTTATTAAAAATGCTCATATACCCTACCCTGGAGGAGTAATGATTACTGGAGTGTGTGGGAGCTCTAGGAACACTATATTGTACACAGTATGTGAAACGATTTACTTATTTTACAAGGTGATGCAACACAATAGACTGTGGTTGTGGTATTCAGACCTGTAAACCATCATGTGTCGGTGTAATGGTTCAGGCTGTGCTGGAGGGAATAGGAGGCATGCTTTAAAGGGAAAACCTAAAGCGTTTTGTATGTACCTACAAATCATTTGGATTGGCAACATCTTCAGCTTTTGAAACTGCAAGCATATGGCTACAAGAAGATATCAAAGTGTCAACTGTTTTGTATTAATTTACTTAGACAATGGTGATGATTGTGTTACATATACATTTACAGTGAGTCCTTCACTAAGGTCAAAGCGCAATCACACCCAGTAACAGAGCTCAGATAAGAAAACACTGAATCTAAAAATGCTGGCTACATTGAAAATCAACACAGTTCGCTATCTCTATAATCTCTTGTGTCCATGTCAATTTATTACATTCATGTAACTCCTGCTACCCTCATTCTAACTCTGGCGTTACCAGATGCTTTCTACGGTTCTGGAGTCCATGGATCTACACTAAAAAGGAATTCCTTCATGTTTAAAGCATTGCCTCACTTACTGTAAAACATAGCTCTCATAACCACACTCAGAAACAATACATAAGAAACATATGAAAGTCTCACAGTCTAAAGGAATATGTGAACAACTCTGAATGAACTCTGTGGACAAAACACTTTAAAAATAAATACAAATCTGTAAACCTTCAAAAGATGTCCACCTCTATTGCAATAAAAGGTTAAAAGCAGAACTATGCGCAAAGTTACGTGTAATTAATATCAAAGCTGACAAAATATCCATTGTTGAATTGGTCTGAACATCAAAGACTGCTGTGAAAGCTTTGCATTCCCCAACAATAAAATGGCTTCAATAAAACACGAGTGCAGTTTTTGTTTTTATTAAAGCAAAGATTGAGACAGTATGTTTGCAGGACAACTTCCTCCCTATGAGGTTGTAATTGTTACTTTTCAAGCTGGGACTAATTAAACCAGGAGATGTAAAAGGTTGTTTTAGCATGGCTACAAAACACCCATCCTGACCTGGCAGCAAATGTATGGGGGTAGCCATGAGGTTAGAGTGTTGGGCCAGTAACTGAAAGGATACTGGTTTGAATCCCAGAGATGACAAATTGAAAAATCTGTCACCCTTGAGCAAAGCCTTTAATCCTAATTGTTTCAGGGGTGCTGGGCAATGGTGGCTGTGACCCCACTCACTGTCTCAGGGGGAATTGGGATCTATAAAAAAAAACATTTCCATTACATACTTGTAAAAATGTCCTGTTATTATTTGTCCAGTTACACACTTGTAAAGGTCTGTAACAGGATAAACATAAGCACTCCCCAAATTCTTATTATTAGGAGTTCAAAGCAAAGCTGGTCAAGGAGATGATTGTGGACTACAGGAAAAGGAGCACCGAGCACGTCCCCATTCTCATTGACAGGGCTTTAGTGGAGCAGGCTGAGAGCTTCAAATTCCTTGGTGTCCACATCACCAACAAACTAGAATGGTCCAAACACACCAAGACAGTCGTGAAGAGGGCACGACAAAGCCTATTCCGCCTCAGGAAACTAAAAAGATTTGGCATGGGTCCTGAGATCCTCAAAAGGTTCTACAGCTGCAACATCGACAGCATCCTGACCGGTTGCATCACTGCCTGGTACGGAAATTGCTCGGCCTCCGACCGCAAGGTAATTCAGAGGGTAGTGCGTACGGCCCAGTATCACACTGGGGCAAAGATGCCTGCCATCCAAGACCTCTACACCAGGCGGTGTCAGAGGAAGGCCCTGAAAATTGTCAAAGAACCCAGCCACACAGTCATAGACTCTTCTCTCTACTACCGCATGGCAAGCGGTACCAGAGTGCCAAGTCTAGGACAAAAAGGCTTCTCAACAGTTTTCAACCCCAAGCCATAAGACTCCTGAACAGGTAACCAAATGGTTACCCGGATTATTTGCATTGTGTGTCCCCCCAACGCCTCTTTTACGCTGCTGCTACTCTCTATTCATAGTCACTTTAACTATACATTCATGTACATACTACCTCAATTGGCCCTACCAACCAGTGCTCCCGTACATTGTCTAACCGGGCTATCTGCATTGTGTCCCACCACCCGCCAACCCCTCTTTTTACGCTACTGCTACTCTCTGTTCATCATATATGCATAGTCACTTTAACCATATCTACATGTACATACTACCTCAATCAGCCTGACTAACCGGTGTCTGTATATAGCCTTGCTACTCTTTTTTCAAATGTCTTTTTACTGTTGTTTTATTTTTTTACTTACCTAGACGCACACACACACACATACTTTGGTTAGTATGTGGTTAGAGCCTGTAAGTAAGCATTTCACTGTAAGGTCGTATTGTTGTATTCGGCAAATGACAAATGAACTTTGATTTGAAATAACTCAAGCATAGTCTGGTAATTTTTTTTCTTCTAATTTGGCAAACAGAAACTAGAGGCCATGAGTAACTTGGTAAAAAAAAATGTCACCGATTGGCCTTTAGTTGATGCGTCTCACTTAAACCCTCATATCCGTCGCCCCTGAACACATTTGTCTCAAGGACCCATAAGGTCCGTCTCTGACTCTGAAAAACACCAAAAGAAAGATGCCCAGGGTCCCTGCTCATCTGTGTGAATGTGCCTTAGGCATGCTGCAAGGAGGCATGAGGACTGCAGATGAGGCCAGGGCAATAAATTGCAATGTCCATACTGTGAGACGCCTCAGACAGTGCTACAGGGAGACAGGACGGACAGCTGATCGTCCTCGTGTAACAGTATAACTTTAGACCGTCCCCTCGCCCATACCCGGGCGCGAACCAGGGACTCTCTGCATACATCAACAACAGTCACCCACGAAGCATCGTTACTCATCGCTCCACAAAAGCCACGGCCCTTGCAGAACAAGGGGAACTACTACTTCAAGGTCTCAGAGCAAGTGATGTCACCGATTGAAACGATATTTAGCGAGCACCACCGCTAACTAAGCTAGCCGTTTCACATCCGTTACACTCGCAGTGGCAGACCACGTGTAACAACAGGATCCGAACATCCGAACATCACACCTGCGGGACAGGTACAGGATTGCAACAACAACTGCCCGAGTTACACCAGGAACACACAATCCCTCTATCAGTGCTCAGACTGTCCCCAATAGGCTGAGAGTGGCTGGACTGAGGGCTTGTAGGCCTGTTGTAAGGCAGGTCCTCACCAGACATCACCAGACAACAACGTTACCTATGGGCACAAACCCACCGTCGCTGGACCAGACAGGACTGGCAAAAAGTTGTCTTCTCTGACGAGTCGCAGTTTTGTCTCACCAGGGGTGATGGTAAGATGTGCGATTATTGTCGAAGGAATGAGCGTTACACCGAGGCCTGTATTCTGGAGCGGGATCAATTTGGAGGTTGAGGGTCCGTCATGGTCTGGGGCAGTGTGTCACAGCATCATCAGACTGAGCTTGTTGTCATTGCAGGCAATTTAAACTCTGTGCGTTACAGGGAAGACATCCTCCTCCCTCATGTGGTACCCTTCCTGCAGGCTCATCCTGACATGACCCCCCAGCATGACAATGCCACCAGCCATACTGCTCGTTCTGTGCGTGATTTCCTGCAAGACAGGACTATCAATGTTCTGCCATGGCCAGCGAAGAGCCCAGATCTCAATCCCATTGAGCATGTCTGGGACCTGTTGGATCGGAGGGTGAGGGCTAGGGCCATTCCCCCCAGAAATGTCCAGCAGGTGCCTTAGTGGAAGAGTGGGGTAACATCTCACAGCAAGAACTGTCAAATCTCGTGCAGTCCATGAGGAGGAGATGCACTGCAGTACTTATGCAGGTGGCCACACCAAATACTGACTATGACTTTTGATTTTCACCCCCCCTTTGTTCAGGGATACATTATTCCATTTATGTTAGTCACATGTCTTTGAAACTAGTTCAGTTTATGTCTCAGTTGTTGAATCTTGTTATGGTCATACAAATACTTACACGTGTTAAGTTTGCTGAAAATAAACGCAGTGGACAGTGAGAGGACATTTAATTTTTTGCTGACTTTATCTTAACTTAGTTTGAGAAAAGCTTGGTTAAAGCTTGGTTAATTAAGAGATGTCTGAGTTATTAATAAATCAGGAAATATAATTTTACTTGTCCATTTAAATCCCTTGTAAATCCACTCCACAGTGGCCTATCAACTTGAACATTTTAGGGTCGTCAAAGCCATTACCACGATGAACTATGTTAAGTTTGGCATTGATATCTTCAAAAATATGGAAACAATGAACAATTCACTTTTTTGACTATATGACGCTACTGCTTAAAATGATCGTAAGATATCTACTTTTCATGGACTAAAAGTGTTATTCATTACAAATTTGGTCTCTGGAATTCCACTGTAACAGCCGTTGGTGGAAGAAGGTGAGGACCTAAGAGCAGCGTGGTACATGTTCAAATGTATGTAAGTTATTAAAAGCCAAATAACTTGAAACGTGTCATCACTATCATGGACATCCCTAAGATGAGCCTCACTGCATGTGGTAATGAATATCTAAAAACAAGGAAACTATTATCAACTCATTCTTTGCACATGTATCACTAATACTTGAAATCATCTGCAATCATCTTCTCATGAAACATACGTCAGATTCACTACAGATTTTGAATTTAAACTCATTACATCTGTCGTCAATGGTTTTGTGAAACAATTGTTGATGCATTCAAATATGTCCACACTGTGCCTATAGATGCACGTTAGCACATATACTAATGCTAAAAATCCTCTCATGAACCATAAATCAGATTAAGTTGACTCAAATAGACTAATGAATTTGAGAGTGATTAGTTGATGCATTCAAAGTCAGCCACGCTACACCACTAGATGGCATCATATCACACCAGGGCTATAAGTACATATGGACATGGGGCCATGACATTTAGTTTGTAAAGCTTATGTATATGTCCTTAGAAGCTATGCAAGTATAAAGTCACTGCAACCTTATATGGCTGTGCCAGACCAGTTGATGGCACTATCGATGTCATTGGTGCCAGTGTGAAATATCGTTAAAATAAACAGAAAATATATTCACAAATCTTAACACAAACCATTTGTCAAATTGACCCCAGAATTGGTAAATAAACTCAATACGTCAAGTAATGAGTATTTGCTGCATACTGCACTAGACTAAACTTCACTTGCATCATCATTGTGGTATTGAGAGATCAACATGGTAATGCTTTCACTGATTGCGCATAAAAGAAGACAGCTCCTTCATAATTGGATAGCAAATTTCTTGCTTTGATCTTGTGTCCTATCTGTCATCCTGTGAACCCCGTTCATTGCTGCTCCAAGCTATATTTATAATTATAATTATTACTATTAAATGTGTGAAGATTGTTTGAAAAACAGTGAATTGGATTGAAAGAAGATATTTCTAATCACTCTTCCATTTGATGTTAATTCGCACCTTTGTTATAGCAGCAGAGAAAATGTATGTAAGCTATTCTAAGCCAAATAATGTATGAAATATTTGCATATCTGTTGTCTCTGAGAGAGAGAGAGAGAGAGAGAGAGAGAGAGAGAGAGGAGAGTGAGAGAGAGAGAGACAGAGTGAGAGAGAGGTGTGAGAGAGAGAAATCAGCATTACACAGTAAAGAAGTAATAACAAAACAGTCTTAACAAAACAGAGGTGAAATAGTCTTGCGACACAGTAGCCTTTTATTTTAGAAAGACATACCGGAAAAGGTCTCTGCTTCATCATTTTCACTTTTTCATCACTTTTATTATTTTAAAAGGAATCCCATTCCTTTGCCAAGTGCTGTGAGAGAGCACCCACATCTTTTCAGTCAATTAACGATACTGGGGCTTTTACAAAGTTGAATAAAATACACTATTTATACAAAAGTATGTGCACGGCCCTTCAAATGAGAGGATTTGGCTATTTCAGCCACACCTGTTTCTGATAGGTGTATAAAATCGAGCACACAGCCACGCAATCTCTATTGTCAAACATTGGCAGGTGAATGGCTTTACTGAAGAGCTCAGCGACTTTCAACGTGGCACCAAGTCAGTTTGTCAAATTTCTGCCCTGCTAGAGCTGCCCCAGTCAACTGTAAGTGCTGTTATTGTGAAGTGGAAACGTCTAGGAGCAACAACGGCTCAGCCACAAAGTCGTAGGCCACACAAGCTCACAGAATGGGATCGCAGAGTTCTGAAGCATGTGGTGTGTAAAAATCGTCTGTCCTCAGTTGCAACACTCACAGCCGCCTCTGGAAGCAACGTCAGCACAAGAACTGTTCGTCAGGAGCTTCATGAAATGGGTTTCTGTGGCCGAGCAGCCGCACAAGCCTCAGATCACCGTGCTCAATGCCAAGCATCGGCTGGAGTGGTGTAAAGCTCACCGCCGTTGGACTCTTGAGAAGTGGAAACACATTCTCTGGAGTGATGAATCACGCTTCACCATCTGGCAGGCCGACGGTTTGGAGGATGCAAGAAGAACGCTACGTGCCAACTGTAAAGTTTGGTGGAGGAAGAATAATAGTCTGGGGCTGTTTTTCATGGGTCTGGCCCCTTAATTCCAGTGAAGGGAAACCTTAATGCTAGAGCATAAGATGACATTCTAGGCGATTCTATGCTTCCAACCTTGTGGCAACAGTTTGGGGAAGACCCGTTCCTGTTTCAGCATGACAATGCCCCCATACACAAAGCAATGTTTTTACAGAAATGGTTTGTCAAGAACGGTGTGTAAAAACTTGACTGGCCTGCACAGAGCACTGACCTCAACCCCATCGAACACATTTGAGATGATTTGGAACGCTGTCTGCGAGCCAGGCCTAATCACCCAAACATCACTTCCCGACCTCAGTAATGTTCATGTGGCTGAATGGAAGTCCCTGCAGCATCTAGATGTTCCAACATCTAGTGGAAAGCCTTCCCAGAAGAGTGGATGCTTTTATAACAGCAAAAGGGGGGACAAACTTGCAAAGGGGGGACAAACTCCATTTTTAATGCCCATGATTTTGGAATGAGATGTTCGACGAGTAGGTGTCCACATACTTTCCACATATCTAGGTCAGATAGAAAATACAAATCTGAGACAACAACAAACAAAAGCATTGTGTTCAGAGAGAGAGAGAGAGAAAGGGAGTGAGAGAGTGCAAGAGAGAGAGAGAGAGAGAGAGGAGAGAGGAAAGAGAGAGGAGAGAGTGTTGTACAGTAGTCTCTGCTCCACTTTGAGTCGGAACCCTGACACCCTGTTCCTGTAGCGGCAGGTACAGCACCGGTTGCCCACCCCTTTGAGCCCAGATACACCCCAAGAATCTTGATCCTCTCACAGCCCCTCTGCAACGCACTGTAAGCTGCAGAGGTGCCCTTTCCCTCCTTGCCCCACATAACAGAGCCTCACTCTTGCCTGAGTTTACCGAAGCCGAAGACCCCCCCCCCAGCAGACTAGTCTCCAGGGCCCGCAGGTCCTGCTCACCCCTAACCATACCTGAGACAATATCAGCGTATGCTCGCATGCGTATGCTCACAGCGCTATACCTGTCCCCAACCCTGTGCCTGAGAGAGCGAGAGAGAGAGTGATAGAGAGTTTATACGGGGCTCGGTTGGGGGATTCATTAAATACACGGACGCCAAATTTCTAACTCTAATCCTGTGCTAGGGAAGATTCTGTTTAACCGGACCCTGCCTAGTCTTTGGGAATCCTCTCCAGTTAGGTCATCCCTTTCGAATTACTGGCAGAGAAAGAGAGAGATTCCTTCAGAGGGTAACCAGGCTTGGAGTGTTTGGTAACTGCATGTTAACACCATAGATATAGAAACAAATACCAAGGACACAATCCTTGTCCTCTGTTTACAATTTAATTGCTCTTCATCATACTGTCCATCAAAACCAGATATTTTAACAGATATCAAAAGATATTACATTTGTGTGAAAGCAACCAATATGCTAGCTGAGTAATTTGCTAATTTAAGTGTACCCTGTATGACATTTTAAATGAGTGCATTTGCATTTGAAAAATGACCATCTAATGAACCAATCTCTAAACTGTAGAATATTGGTGACATGTATAGCTAAGGGTGTCATTATCAAATAGTGCTATTACAGGGTTGCCATGGTGATGGTTCTGTCTTTAAATTCACTTTTCTTCTCTGATCTACTTATGTAGAGCTCTTCTAACAAGTTTTATTAATTAATACAAGCGTAATGAAGTCCCTGGTGAATTTGGGAGAATCACAAAGTGTTGCGAGTTGCGAAGGAAACTGTAGATGTTAGGGAAGCTGTAGATAGTTTTTAGTGGGTCACAGTGGGGTGTATTGTGTGTAGATTTACTCTGCATCTACTCTACACCGCTCTTTAAATCAATCAATCAAATGTATTCATGAAGCCCTTCTTACATCAGCTGATGTCACAAAGTGCTGTACAGAAACCCAGCCTAAAACCCCAAACAGCGAGCAATGCAGGTATAGAAGCACATTGGTTAGGAAAAACTCCCTAGAAAGGCCAGAACCTAGGAAGAACCCTAGAGAGGAACCAGGCTATGAGGGGTGGCCAGTTTTCTCCTGGTTGTGCCGGGTGGAGATTATAACAGAACATGGCCAAGATGTTCAAATGTTTATAGATGACCAGGAGGGTCAAATAATAATAATCACAGTTGGTTGTAGAGGGTGCAACAGGTTAGCACCTCGGTAATCACACTTCTAGAATGGAACGAAATGCTGTCTCATAACACAGCATTCTGATTGTGTCAGAATTAGTGTAACTTGCAATGGATGACAACAACTTATTTGGGAGAAAGTTTTCAATCAAAAACAAAGTGGAAGATTTTATCACTTTGGTTAAGTTTGACAGTACTTTCCACATAATTTGTTTTAGCTGGTAAAACGATGGCTTGATGTCTGTATTCAAGAGTTATTAACATTTTATTCATATGCACCTAATTGAGACTACCCTTAGACAAGGCAGTCTCAGTGGACACAAGCAGAATACACATCCTGGACACAATCAAACAAACCTGGGTCCCTCAATGAATCTCGAAGATGAAAACATATTCCCATATTATTATTATTAATGAAACTTGGTTTGGGTAAAGTTTAATCTTCAGAGAACAAACAGTGTGCCACTGGTTTGAAGACTGCTAATTATGAAGGGAGTTGTTAGTCCATATCCGTCTGCTCAGGCAATTTCAGACTGAAACAGCACTCCACTGATGATTTCTGAGGTGGCAGCTCAGCCTATAGAGAGAAGAGACGCACAGACCCCAGTGAATAACTAAATCAGTTCTCCAGCCAAGGATAGAATGAAATAGAGTAAATAGACTTTTCACCCTCCTTTAGGAATCTAAAAGTAACTGGCATGACAATAACCCAGTGAATTGGCTGGCACTCGACAAGTGGAGGAATTTCAGTCGATGGAATGGGCAACGGAGCCTACTTCGTCTGTCCTTGCAATCTGCCTTCAATACATGGCTATGTCTAATTCTACCATTTAATTTCATTTTAAGTGTGTCTTCATTGGTTTGTCAGGAATGTGTATTTATCAGGCCCCATCCACATATGCAATTTTTTGGTGGGAAATTAGATGTTCAAAAACAATTGTGAATGTGTTATCTACTAAAACAGTCCAGAAATATGACCTGCAGGACTTTAACCTAATCTACACCGTACATACGCAACGAAAGAACACAAAAGCGAAATTGTGATCCTACGTACTTGCATCAAGTTCATAATTGTGAGGGCTTCCCGAGCGGTGCAGGGGTCTAGGGGCACTCCATCACAGTTCTAGAGGTGTCACTACAGACCTGGGTTCGATCCCAGGCTGTGTCGCAGCTGGCTGTGGCCGGGAGACCCATGAGGCAGTGTGTCAAGAGGCTTGGCCGGGTTGTGTTTTGGAGTGCGCATGGGAGAGGCAAAGGTCAAGAGCTGAGTCCGTACGGGAGTTGCAGCAATGGGACAAGGCTGTCACTACCAATTGGGGAGAGAAAGGGGTAAAAAGTTTATAATTGCGGGGCTTCACGTCTGCCTATTCTTGCTACACCATTGTACAGGATTGCCATTTTGCATAGCTATTCGTAGTTCTTACGTTGTGTACTATGTAGTGTATAAATTAAGCTTCAAGGATAGATGTCCTCTATTTTTGGTATGTGCAACACGTCTCCATTGGTCCTCATCTGTACTGTGTAGGGTATTGACGCTAGCTCCCGGAACTTAAGATGGGAGCATCAAGTGATTTATCTGTATGGATTTTCTGGACACGTTCCTCCTTAGAGGTCTTGAGTTAGAGGCAACAGAGACACCTATCTAATCATTTAAATGGATGGTCCTTGGAGCACAGTGGTTGAAACACACCTCAAACATAGAATCTCGTAAGACGTCACATGATTTCCGGAGCTACATATCGTAAATATCAAAATGAAAGGTAGCTTACAGTAATGTTGGTTAGTATCTGTTAGACATGTTACCTTTCCATCGCGCTTGATAAAGAATCTATAACCGAATAACGAATGAACTGAGGCAGAGCTGTGACAACACCGTTATTTATGGAACGCTGCAAGTTGCATCATATTTTAAGCAGGAAAACGGGTATTTTATTGAATATGTACCAGAAGCTTCTTTCTCCAGTTTATCACCTCTGACAGGCTTTGGCTTGGTGAGGAATAAGGAGCAGTAACCCGGTGCTGTGTTGCCACTGACCTTTTAGTTTCTTAACCTCCGTCACTGCAGCAGACTGCCAGCCGAGGAGAAGAGAAATGGCAGCGTCCTGCAGGTCACAATCAGCTACGGTGTGACTTTTAAAGCTCTCTGCAGCCCCTGAAGGGCCTAACACTTGAGCAAAAACAACAATAACAAGAGGGAAAAATCACATTTAAAACGCTAACGACAACATTCTGGTGATTAAATCAATTTGACTGACAATGGCTTGGACAATATGTAATGAATCATGTTGCTGCTCAAAGTGTTTTTCTTTCCATCCAATGATAAACACCTGAAAAAGCATGATGTTCTAAAGGGCCTTATGTTTTCTACAAAAATACATTACTATGATTACCATGCATCAGGAGTGCTGCCTGGCTGCAATTACTACCTTGTTCAGTTCCACGCACCATATTTAGTAATTGTGGCATAACTGAGTTCCCGAATTGGAACTCAAGTATTAAAAGGCATAGGGGCGGCAGGTAGTCTAGCAGTTAGAGTGTTGGGCCAGTAACGGAAAGGTCCTTATTTCGAATCCCTGAGCCGACAAGGTGAAAAAAATATGTTTGTTTCACACATCTGTATAACACACACCTGTATGTGTGTAACATGACAAATATAAGTGCCCAACAAATTTTTATATTGAATTCTATTTTGAAGGAATTACAATAATCTATAATTTGGCTCGTGTTTGGCGGAATACGCAAAGACACACATGACACACACTCACAAACACACACTCACAAACACACACTCACAAACATACTCTGCAGGTAGAGACAAGGTGGGAAACAACAAATTACAAGAATCTTCACTGTGTTTTGGCAGAATAACATCAAGACAGACTGACTCACACAAACTATCACAAACACACTTTGCAGGTGTACAGAGAGTAGGTGGGAGGGAGAATGACAATGCACCATGTGGTGCCTCCGCCTCAGCTCAGAGGCCTGTGGTTGTGAGACTGGCAGCTTTGTCTCTCTACACGGGTACGCAGCGTGGAGGGGAACTGAGTAATCGTGTCCTTGAATCAAAACAGCAGAGGAACACAAAGCAGCACGGTGGTCTTTGACTTACTGTCGATACCCGACAACCTCCGGAGCCATTACATAGTTCATGTTCTGGCCAAGGAGCTCCGCTGATCCTAACATCTGTTTTGCCCTGCTGTGCTGTTTTTCGCCTACCTGAGAAACGATGGCAAATGTTCTGGGTGTGAAAAAAGGGAAAATAAATATCATACTGTAGAGCAGCTTTGGTTCACATGCTTGATGGTGCATGGATAAGGCTGCAGTGCTTCTCTGGTCCAATATACTGCAGCACATTGTCTCTGATTTCCATATAACTCTGTCAGGATGCCACATTCAGTGTATCCCCCATCACACACACATATGACAGGTAACATGACTGATGACATCAAAAGAAACATTATTTAAACCATAATTGTGACCTTTGGGATACAGTACAAGACTTCCCAAATGTAAGTTACTACACTGTCATTACCCTGTTACAAATCATGTTTGCTTGATGATCAGCTGCTTGATGGTGTGTGTTACGAATCCCTTTTGGCCCGACAGTCTAGGGGGGGATGGTAATGAGACCCGTAACATAACTCATGCAAATTATAATTGTGACAAAGTAAAAGTGTGAACGAAATAACCACGACAACTGAAATAATACCGTCAAACTCAGGGTTTATTGTAAACCACACGGTAATGGGGGGAGCAGGAAAAGGGGCTGAGCTGGACCCAAGGAAAGAAACAATAAGCATCCAAAACACCCCTAAGCTAGACTAGCCTACTTTAACAGCTAACTAACTAACCAAAAATACAGTGGGTGGTCCGCCCAGTTCTAACTAGTGTTTTTAACAAAGTCTACCTACGGGTAGTGTATGCCCATGGGCGACTTGTCTTGGTTTCCCCTTTTCCCACCAGCAATCAAACACAACCACCATAACCAAAAACAATACTCACAGGAGATGAAAAAGTGATTGAGGTGCTCAAACAAAAGAGAGGTTACGACACAAAGAGAGAGTGAAACACAGAGATCTACATACATGGCATTTACAGAGAGATTGAGCTCTAGAGCAAACAAATGATGGGGTTTTTAAACCATGGGGAAGGAACTGTGATAGGGTAGGAAATAGGAGGAGGTGTGTCTTCTGATTGATGATTGATTGTTGACTGATTGGGGAGTGATGATGTTCACCTGTGAGGGGAGAAGGAGAGAAAAGAAACACACACAGGATACACACACAGGATAACTCTATCCGTAACAGTGTGTTTGATAATTGTGTGTTGTGTGTGTGTGTGTGTGTGTGTGTGTGTGTGTGTGTGTGTGTGTGTGTGTGTGTGTGTGTGTGTGTGTGTGTGTGCATGTCTGTGTGCATGTTTGTGCATGTGTGTGTGTGAGAATGTTAGTTTTAGCATTTAGCATACATACTTTTTCTGTTTCCATTCTTACTTGCGTAACAGTGTTGCCAGCTAAGACCATACATACTGCCGTCATCAGTATATTGCTGTGCGCTTACATTTGCAAATATGCTCATGGTTCTATAAACTATATGTAGGCATGCCTGGACTAAATTACACTCATAAATCTGATCAAGTCACTCCTAATGTTCTCATTGGGAAGCTAATGTTTCCACCTTCTCTGTCCTAGCTAGCTGCTACTGACATTAAGTTTAATTGCAGATGTTGCATGTTCATCAAACAAATTGTTGTATTATTGGTTACTTAAACAATCTTAGACCAATCAATCAGTCATGAGTTTGGTGATTTAGGTTGTATCTAGTTTGAACTGTCAAACTGACACTGAAACATGATGATCAGCTTGGAGAAACTGTTGGTCAGATCATGAACTATGGAATGGATCCAGAGGTTGTTGGGTATCGACAGTAAGTCAAAGACCACTGTGTTGCTTTGTGTTCAACTGCTGTTTTGTTTCAAGGACACTGATTCGCCGGCAGCAACAAGCACACCAACGTTGACCTTCTCTACCTACATGTTAGTCATTTATCAGACGCTCTTATCCAGAGTGACTTACAGGAGCAATTGGGGTTAAGTTCATTGCTCAAGGGAAGATTGGCAGATTTTTCACCTAGTCAGATCCAGGATTCGAACCAGCAACCTTTTGGTTACTGGCCCAACCTCTTAACTGCTAGACTACTTGCCACCAGCGTTCAAGTAGAAAGCAGACAAAACATGAAAATATGTCGATAGGTGAGAGGAAGAGACGTAGATACCGACTCCATACATTACATTAAGTAGTATGACTGTTAGACCTTTATGTGTGCATTGTATTGTGCAGCAAAACGGTGGTTAGAAAAAACAACAAACACTTAATTTACCCATCCATACATACAAATTTGAATAGGAAATTATGCATGCATTGTTTGCATTGTTGTTTGCAACAAATCAACTGACATGAACAGAGACCAAAGTACCTTCTGAAAATATTCCCTGGATTTATAAACCAATATCCCAAACCCTGAGTGCCCGAAATCCATGACACTGCAGAGGTGATGAGGAGACACCATTCGAATGTCAGATCTATAACATGCTACTGTCGTTCTGCCCCTGAACAGGCAGTTAACCCACCATTCCTAGGCCGTCATTGAAAGTAAGAATTTGTTCTTAACTTACTTGCCTAGTTAAATGAAGGTAAAATAAAAAAATAAAAAAATAAATACACCGTCTGTGTCTGTGACTTTGCTGTACAATATTCAAACAGAGTTAGGGCTTGACATTGTTTATATGACAAGGCTATGAATAAAACTGTCAAAAGCAATGAGAGCAAACATCATTTATTGAAATTACAGAGTCCACACCGCTGTTGCTTTTTGTAAGACACATAAGTCATTGTGCCACTAAAAAAACACACTGAAATATTCACGCTCTTATTTCCCTTGGTATACAAACATCACTGACCTAAGGTTGCACAAGGTTGAAAGTTAAAGAGGATGTTGTTTGTCTGATTACTTGACATATAGGGTCATAACATGTTATGATACAGACCTAACCATGTTATACTATGACAGCTGACATAACTTGTGATAACCTGTCATAATATGGTCACAACACCGTCATGCCCATATTTAGACCTGTTGTGACATATTCTGTGTTATTTTATGGCTGGTTATGTCACATACATAAGAATGCCAACTCCCACAAATCCTACCACACAAGGCAAACCATTCTATTCAACTTGAAAATAATATGTTATAGAACATTTCTTAAATTGGCCATTTCATTACCATTGTAATTGTACACACATGGATGTCAAACATGTGCCTAGCCCAATGCTCTGCCACTGATGACTTGGATGAATGCAGAAGCAGGACAAACCACCCTCTCTGGAACTTATGATTGACATATAGCCATTTACTTGGCAGGACTATATGGCTTATATTATTACCCAGACAACAACAGAACATTTTCTGTGAAAGACTACATTTCCATATTTTGGAATCAAAGTTTCTTCACGATATTATCATTGTAGTCCTCCATGGTTTTGTTTTAATATATATGTATAATTAGCGCTACCACTAGGGAGAGACTGTTGAACTGTTAGCTGCAGGTGTCAGCAAAAGAACTGTTCGTCGGGAGCTTCATGAAATGGGTTTCCATGGCCGAGCAGTCACACAGTGCATTGTGTGCGCTTACATTGTGCAAATATGCTCATGGTTCTATAAAGCATATGTAGGCAAGCCTAAGATCACTACGCACAATACCAAGCACCGGGGGGGAATGCCCTTTCCTGTTTCAGCATGACAATGCACCCGTCCACAAAGCGAGGTCCATACAGAAATGGTTTGTTGAGATTGGTGTGGAAAAACTTGACTGGTCTGCACAGAGCCCTGAAATGACTGCATCACTTCTTCTTATAAGAAATATTAATGTGTTGAAAATCCCAAATTATTTGCATAGTCAACTTACACACAGCTCTGACACACACACTTATCCAACCAGACATGCCATATGTTTTACGTGGACCCCAGGAAGATTAGATGCTGCTTTTGCAACAGCTAATGGGGATCCTAATAAAATACAAAAATACCAAACTCACCCCATCAAATACCTTTGGGATGAATTGGAACGCCGACTGCGAGCCAGGCCTAATCGCCCTACATCAGGGCACGACCTCACCAATGCTCTTGTGGCTGAATGCAAGCAAGTCCATGTTCCAACATCTAGTGGAAATCCTTGCCAGAAGATTGGAGGATTTTATAGCAGCAAAGGGTAGACCAGTTGCATATTAAAGCCCATGATGTTGGAATGAAATGTTTGAAAAGCAGGTGTCCACATACTTTTGGCCATGTAGTGTATGTCATAACAGGTCTAACATATGTGTCATGACAGTGTTATAACCATAGTTATGTTAGCTGTTATGACATATTATGACATGATTATGACCGTGTCATGAAGCTAGGTGTCAAGTAAAGTGTTACCGATTTGTCAATAAAATGAACACGACATTTATCATTATTTTATTCCATCTTTACAATGGTATAACATTGAGACTATCTCTACATTTGAAGATGCACGTAACAGCAGAGCAAATCATGAATAAGTAATGAGAAATACATACAGTTACAAGATCATTTGTCTCAAATGGCACCCTATTCCATACATGGGCCCTGCATGCATCTGTCTATAAATGCATTCAATGTTGCTGAACCAGATTTTACCTCAATCCATTTCCCATAATTCCTAGAAGCTAAAACTACAGGCCTGAGGCACAAGTCTTAAATTAAATCCCCTATCTACATATATACGTATGCCTCTGCCGGCAACCAGAACATAGAATATGTTCCAGTAGACAAGAGGAATGTTTATCATATATTTCTATATTACCTCTTTATTACATGTTAATAAAACACATGCTTACCAGATGTAGTTTCAGGTCTCTTAATAAAAGGTCACGTAAGATCATGTTGTTTTCTCCGTAACAAACACGTGATCAGACCGATCTATAATTTCACAGTATTTGAGCCGCTTGCTTCCAATCCTTTAAATTAAATAACGTTTTAAATAACGAATTAAATAACGTTTTCACAGAAACCCCGGTTGTTGCAATTTTGAAGAAGCTCTCCTTTCAGATATCGGTAAGTGTACTGAAGACAGGGCATGGAAGGGATAACGAATCCAGGTGTTTGTATCATCCGTTTCGGGAAAATACCTTTGTAATTGTGCACCCAACTCACTCAGGTGCTTCACTATGTCACATAAGCTTGAGTTTATTTGCACACAAAAAAATCATACAATGATGGAAAGACCTGTGTGTTGTCCTTGTTAATGCAGACAGAGAAGAGCTCCAGCTTCTTAATCATAGCCTCAATTTTGTCCCGCACATTGAATGTAGTTGCGGAGAGTCCCTGTAATCCTAGATTCAGATCATTCAGGCGAAAAAAAAACGCATCACCCAGATAAGTCAGTCATGTGAGAAACTCGTCATCATGCAATCAGACAAGTGAAAATTATGGTCAGTAAAAAAAACTTTAGTCTCTCAATTTAAAAAAACGTGTCAATACTTTGCCGCTTGAAAAGCAGCGCACTTCTGTATGTTGTAAAAGCGTTACATGGTCACTACCCATATCATTGCATAGTGCGGAAAGAACATGAGAGTTCAGGGGGATTGATTTTAACAAAGTTAACTTTTTTCACTGTAGTGTCCAAAATGTCTTTCAAGCTGTCAGGTGTCGTGTCTTTGGCTATGCCGGATTAAGTGATATGAAATAATTCTATAAAATAATTTCAGAAAAAACTCTTAAAGACCTAGTAATATTTTACATCAATAGCAGTCAATATTAATCCTCACCTTAATTCAGTCTCTTGGTTATCTGCACGAACCCTGGCTAACAAGTTGAGTATTTCATTTTAATTTATTTATTAATTTTGCTCCTTTGCACCCCATTATTTTTATTTCTACTTTGCACATTCTTCCATTGCAAAACTACCATTCCAGTGTTTACTTGCTATATTGTATTTACTTTGCCACCATGGCCTTTTTTGCCTTTACCTCCCTTCTCACCTCATTTGCTCACATTGTATATAGACTTGTTTATACTGTATTATTGACTGTATGTTTGTTTTACTCCATGTGTAACTCTGTGTCGTTGTATCTGTCGAACTGCTTTGCTTTATCTTGGCCAGGTCGCAATTGTAAATGAGAACTTGTTCTCAACTTGCCTACCTGGTTAAATAAAGGTAAAATAAAATAAATAAATAAATAAAATCAGCAATACAAAATTAGGTTTAATTATTTATTTGCTAAAAACCTAACTAATCACACAGAATTACACATCCACATAATTAATCATACCTTGATTACAAATTACGTCATAAAGGAAAACGTCCCTAGCGGGCGGAACATATATGACAGCTGGTTACACAAAAGAATAGGGTCTGGGTTTGAGTGAAAGAGCGGGAAGACTGAGGGACACAGGGAGAAGCTGTGCTGTCGTAAATACAGTATCTTATGCATTCTAAATTAACGCCCATTTGGAAAAATAAAAATAAATAAATATTTACTCTGAGCTGCGCTTCAGTAGGTTGGTGGTAGATAGAAGGCCGTGTTGCCCAAGTCCTTTGTCCTTTGAGGAATGTCTGCTGGTAAATTGGATACGTTGTAGTAACATCATTGTGTGGTAGACGGGGTACTCTGTCTGTTCCTTCCTAACCTGCGTTTGCAGCTGCTGTTGCTAACTCAACGGCTAGGAGGTATCACTTCTGTAGTGAATAAGAGTTCAATGTTCATACCATTCGCAACCAAAGCTCACGCTGATGTTGGCTTCGTTCTGTAGTTATTATCTGAACCATTCTGACATCGGACCGTCGTCCTACATCCTCGGAACAGGAGGTTATATTGTCATCAAGGCTTTATATGGAAGGGAGAAAAGGTGTGTTTCATTGTTTACAATCTATGTCTCTTCACGTGGGCGGGCCACTGAGTCGGGCCTAATTCACTCATGAAAACCCAAATCTCACATTTTAGAAGCTAAAATCACATTTCATCCCATCGCGAATAATTTCATATTCAAACATTTAAATTGAACAACAATTCCATGTGAATCCGATAACTCTGATGTGTAGACTTTCCACTTTAGAGTTTATGTCATTTTATCATTGATGAGAATGTCTCAGATGACAACCGAACTGACATAATATTCATTAAGTACCACTGCATATGTTCAATTGGTCGGATTATCAGAATACAGTTAATTTCCCCCCACCTTCTGATGTTCCCAGAATCTCTATGTTAACCAAGGTGTTTGCAAATGTAACATCAGTAGGGTAGAGAGAGGAAAAGGGGGGGAAGAGGTATTTATGACTGTCATAAACCTATCCCCAGGCCAATGTCATGACACAGGCATTCCCTTGGCAGCAAGAGCCTCTGCAGTGTACCCAAGTGGTGTCGGGAGCAACTGCTTGCACGCGCGTTACCACTCCACTATGTCTCCCTGTCATGGATTTTGCGCTATCAGTACAGATACCAACATGAGCAGCAGCTACGTTTGGCTACATACGGACCATTAGTGGATTCCCGTGAGAGAGTAATGGTTAATGTGATTGGATGTTAGTTATTTGACTAGGCTATATATTTGACATCGTGTTGTTATTTCGCTGAACACTAGATGGTTTCATTTTATTTTTGGCAGTGAAATGAAGCTAAACGTATAGCCCTTTCAGAAAATATAAATGGACTGTTTGAAAATGTATATATTTAAATGTGAATAACATTTTTATTTGGCGTACCCCCGATGGCATTGCACGTACCCAGTCTGGGAATACCTGGTTTAGAGGATGTACGGGTATTAGCTACTTCTCCAAAGTTTAGATGCCATATAGTTGTTGAATCTGCTCAAAGATGGTAGGAATAGCAGCAAATGCAAGCTTTAATTCAAAACAAGGTTCCTTTGTTATCTCGGATAACAGCACATCAGGTCATTAACATTTTTGGCTTCGGTGAGTATTTTAAGAAGCTTTTGTCCTAGTTCAGCACCAAGACACCTGCTTTAGCTAATCAATGTCTTTAAATGTACACTATACAGGTGTTATAGTGCTAGGCTGGAAGAAAAGAAGACCTTTTAGGGCTAGGCGTCCCGCTAGCAGGACAACTTCCGGTGAAACTGGATGGCGCGCAATTCAAATAAATAATCAGAAATATTATGGATGTTAAACATTTAGGTAGATATAAGTGTCTTATATTGTTTGAAAGCTTAAATGATTGTTAATCTAACTGCACTGTGTGATTTACAGTAGCTATTACAGCGAAAGCATGTCATGCGATTGTTTGAGGATGGCGCTCCACATCAAAATGTTTTTCCACCGGCACAGGTTTCATAAATTCACAAATTGCGATTAAATATTCACTTACTTTTTGAAAATCTTACTCTGATTTGTCATCCAAAGGGTCCATGCTATAACATGTAGTATCATTTGGTTAGATAAAATCCTTCTTTATATCCCAAAAAGTCTGTTTAGTTGGCGCTGTCACGCCCTGGTCTTAGTATTTAGTGTTTTCTATATTTATTTGGTCGGGCCAGGGTGTGACATGGGTTTATTTTGTGTTGTGTTTATGTATGGGGGTTTTTCGTAGGTTTTGGGATTGTGGCTTAGTGGGGTGTTCTAGCAAAGTCTATGGTTGCCTGAGGCGGTTCTCAATCAGAGGCAGGTGATTCTCGTTGTCTCTGATTGGGAACCATATTTAGGCAGCCATATTCTTTGAGTGTTTCGTGGGTGATTGTTCCTGTCTTTGTGTTAGTTGTCACCAGATAGGCTGTATAGGTTTTCACGTTCTGTTTGTTGTTTTTGTATTGTCGTTTTATTCGTCGTTAAACATGTATCGTATTAACCACGCTGCATTTTGGTCCGACTCTCTTTCAACGGAAGAAAACCGTAACAGAATCACCCACCACACCAGGACCAAGCAGCGTGGTGACAGGCAGCGGCAGCAGGAGTAACCAAGGTTGGAATATACGACTTGGGAGGAAATAGACAGATGTGCGGTCGACCCAGAGAGAGTGCCGGAGCCCACCTGGGATTCGCTGAAGCAGTGCGAAGAGGGCTATAGGAGAATGGAATCGAAGAGACAAGCACGGCGGCGCAGAAGGAAGCCCGAGAGTCAGCCCCAAAAAATTTCTTGGGGGGCTCAGGGAGAGTGCGGCAGAGTCAGGGTTCAAACCTGAGCCAACTCCTCCTGTTTATCGTGAGGAGCAGCGATCACAGGACTTCTGGACGTGGGAGGAGATATTGGACGGAAAAGGACCCTGGACACAGCCTGGAGAATATCGCCGCCCCAAAGAAGAACTGGAGGCGGCGAAAGCGGAAAGGCGCTGGTATGAAGAGGCAGCACGGCGACGCGGATGGAAGCCCGAGAGTCAGCCCCAAAATGTATTGGGGGCTCAGGGAGAGTGTGGCAGAGTCAGGGTTCAGACCTGAGCCAACTCCCCTGTTTATCGTGAGGAGCCAAGGAGGAGACCAGAACCAGAGCCGGTGTTGGAGGTGAGTGAAGCAGAGACTGTGAAGGAGTTAATGGGGAAAGTGGAGGAGAGAGTTATGAGGGAGTTGCTAGGTTGGTGCTTTAGATACGATATTCGCCCGACGGAGCGTGTCGGGGATTTGATGGCACCTGGGTCAGCGCTCCATACTCGTACTGAGGTGCGTGTTAGTCGGCTGGTGAAGAGTGTGCCAGCCTCACGAACTAGGCCTCCTGTGTACCTACCTAGCCTTGCACGTCCTGTGCCAGTCCTGCTCTCAGGCTCTCCAGTACACCTTCACAGTCCGGTCCATCCTGTGCCACCTTCACACACCAGTCCTCCGATGGCAGCTCCTCGCACCAGGCTTCCTGTGCGTGTCCTCGGCCCAGTACCACCAGTGCCAGCACCACGCACCAGGCCTTCAGTGCGCCTCGCCTGTTCAGCGCTGCCAGAGCCTGTCTCCTCTCCAGCGCTGTCGGAGTCTCCCGCCTGTTTAGCGCTGTCAGATTCTCCCGCCTGTTTAGCGCTGCCAGAGCCTTCCTTCTCTCCAGCGCTGCCGGAGTTTCCTGCCTGTTCAGCGCTGCCAGAGCCTTCCTTCTCTCCAGCGCTGCCGGAGTCTCCTGCCTGTTCAGCGCAGCCAGAGCTGCCAATCTGCATGGAGAAGCCAGAGCTGCCAGTCTGCATGGAGCAGCCAGAGCTGCCAGTCTGCATGGAGCAGCCAGAGCTGCCTGTCTGCATGGAGCAGCCAGAGCTGCCTGTCTGCATGGAGCAGCCAGAGCAGCTAGAGCCGCCAGTCAGCCAGGATCTTCCAGATCCGCCAGTCAGCCAGGATCCGCCAGTCAGCCAGGATCCACCATTCAGCCAGGATCCACCAGTCAGCCAGGATCCGCCAGTAAGCCATGATCTTCCAGATCCGCCAGTCAGCCAGGATCTTCCAGATCCGCCAGTCAGCCAGGATCCGCCAGTCAGCCATGATCTTCCAGATCCGCCAGTCAGCCAGGATCTGCCAGAACCACCAGCTAGCCAGGATCCGCCAGTCAGCCAGGATCTGCCAGAACCACCAGCTAGCCAGGATCTGCCAGAGCCTACTACCTGCCTGAGTTTCCTCTCAGTACTGGGCTTCCTCTCGGTACTAGGCATCCTCTCAGTGCTGAGCTTCCCCTCAGTGCTGAGCTTCCCCTCAGTGCCGAGCTACCCCTCAGTCCCGAGCTACCCTCAGTCCCGAGCTACCCCTCAGTCCCGAGCTACCCCTCAGTCCCGAGCTTCCCCTCAGTCCCGAGCTTCCCCTCAGTCCCGAGCTTCTACCTCAGTCCCAAGCTGCCCCTCAGTCCAGTGGGGTCCTTGGTGAGGTTATTAGGCCAAGGTCGGCGGCGAGGGTCGCCAATCAAAGGACGCGTTACAGGGGGACTAAGACTTGGTTGGAGTGGGGTCCACGTCCCGAGCCGGAGCCGCCACCGTGGACAGACGCCCACCCGGTCCCCCTTTAAGTGTGCGGCCGGGAGTCCGCACCTTGGGGGGGGGTTCTGTCACGCCCTGGTCTTAGTATTTTGTGTTTTCTATATTTATTTGGTCAGGCCAGGGTGTGACATGGGTTTATTTTGTGTTGTGTTTATGTATGGGGGTTTTTCGTTTTTGGGATTGTGGCTATGTATGGGGTTTTTCGTAGGTTTTGGGATTGTGGCTTAGTGGGGTGTTCTAGCAAAGTCTATGGTTGCCTGAGGCGGTTCTCAATCAGAGGCAGGTGATTCTCGTTGTCTCTGATTGGGAACCATATTTAGGCAGCCATATTCTTTGAGTGTTTCGTGGGTGATTGTTCCTGTCTTTGTGTTAGTTGTCACCAGATAGGCTGTATAGGTTTTCACGTTCCGTTTGTTGTTTTTGTATTGTCGTGTTTATTCGTCGTTAAACATGTATCGTATTAATCACGCTGCATTTTGGTCCGACTCTCTTTCGACGGAAGAAAACCGTAACAGGCGCCATCGATTTGAGAGAAAGGAATCCGAAAATCTACCCCTAAACTTTGTTTCAACAAGTCAAAATACCTTTGTATTCACCACTCAGATACCCTAGAATGTAATCAAACTATATGTCTTATGGAACGAAGTATGTTCAATAGGAAACCGATTTTAGCAGCGCAAACACGAATTTCCAAGACTGTGTCCCTGTACTAAAACTGATATTTCTTATTTGTTTTGGAAGTTACAAGCCTGAAACCATGAACATAGACTGCTGACACCCTGTGGAAGCAATAGGATCCTGGGAAGCAATTGCATCCTGGGAGCTAGTATGCCCTTATACTTGCCATTGTAAGAACATGGTCTCTCAAGCAAAAAAAAAACATTTCCGGTTGGGTTTTCTTTGGATTTTCTCCTGCCATATCTATTGTGTTATATACTCCTACATTATTTTAACATTTCTACAAACTTCAACGTGTTTTCTTTCCAATGGTACCAATTATATGCATATCCTTGCTTCAGGGCCTGTGCAACAGGCAGTTAACTTTGGCACTTCATTCAGGCAGAAATTGAGAAAAAAGGGGCCACGCCCAAAGAAGATCTATAGTGTGTATGCTCTCATTAACTCTCATTATCTTTATGTGGGATGGGTCATGCCATATTTATAGCTTAGTATAGATCACAGCTTTGATTGTAATGCCCTCATTCTATGTGTATACATATCTGCTCTGGTACAAGGAGTAAACAGGGTTAATCAAACATTTTCAAGCTTTTTCACGCTTCATGTTAAGCTATTGAAAACAAGACAAAATAACTCAGCTCTTTTAGTTATTTCCCCTCAGAGCTAAAAGTATTGACGTATGTTGGAATCATCTTAATCTCACTCTCATTTGCATGTGGGTCAAATACGGCTTATCTAATAACTCTCAGTTTGGTTGGGGGGGGATATTCCCAGAACTTGGACCCTGGTATTGGAAATGGTAGTAATAAATAACTAAGCAACTGTGTTTAGATCAAGAAATGACCCTTAGTTGTCACTCCCACACTCCACTCTCAGCTACCATTTATTCTTATTTGCCGGAGCATCGTCTGTCAATACACTGCATATTTAACACCAAATGTAACACCTCATTATCCATAGCTATTCTTTACCATCACATTAAAACCCATAAATGCCAAGGAACAATGTTAATTGTGGTTTCTACGACATTCTGATGATTTGATTTCTAGGTCGCAGCATTACTTTTGTTCTTTACTATTTTTATTTTTCATATAGCTGACTTGTTTTCCACTCTGACAGTGAGCTGGAACAGATATGGTACATCAAGGAATAAGATAATAGGGACATGATCTGAGAGAGATTAAAATCCATGCCATGCTTTTCTGTCTCACTGGGGAAAGATGGGAAAATGATCATAGCTACGTCTACAACTAAAACTAACAGCTGGCTGTATCTCAAGACCTTGGATATCTCGGTCACCCTCTCCAGCTTTCACTTTTGGCAGCTAGGCGACACTAGGCGAACACTTGCAGAGCCAGTAAACTCACACAGAACGGAACTGCACACCCACTTCAGATAGGAAGGAAGACAAGCTAACAGCTAGGAGTTTCAAAGTGTTCCAGCCCACATTTCCCACAGGGGAACAAGAGACAGGCAGTAATGGTTCCTAAAAGCATGATTGATGACCACCTCAAATACAGTAGCTAGCTACAGCACAAAGCTTTCCCCCAACTTGGAAACAGACATGCTCTCTACACACATCACATTGGCACAACAACTCATTGTTAGCTTTTAATTTCCTCCTCTTGGCAAGAGTAAGCTGCGGAAAAGGAGGGAAGCACATGGGAGATACAGTAGCTGAAGGGCAAATGAAAGTTAACCGAAGAGGGGAGATTGTATTCATCTGGTCTATAATGTGTTACTAATTTTCAAATCAAAATATGCATTTTTCATAATTGCTGATCATTGAAAGTGGGGTAGTTTGCACAGACGAAGTATGCATAACGTAAAACCACTAGTCTACTAAGTGAATTACAAACTTATCCAAGGTAGCTACGTAATTCTCTTGGGAATGTGGTTAACGGACTTGCCTTGGGGCCAAGGCGCCGGGTTTTGGGATATCCTCAAAATCGTACCTACTCCCACCTGTCAATGCAATACTGTGCTGGGAGATTAAAGTGTACAGTGGCAAGAAAATGTATGGGAACCCTTTGGAATTACCTGGATTTCTGCATAAATTTGACATAACATTTGATTTGATCTTCATCTAAGTCACAACAATAGACAAACTCAGTGTGCTTAAACTAATGACACACAAATTATTGTATTGTTCTTGTCTATATTGAATACATAATTGAAACATTCACAGTGTAGGTTGGGAAAAGTATGTGAACCCCTAGGCTAATGACTTCTCCAAAAGGTAATTGGAGTCAGGAGGCAACTAACCTGGCGTTTAATCAATGAGATGTGTTTGGAGATTTTGGTTTGAGCTGCCCTGCCCAAACAATCACACAATTTGAGTTTGCTATTCACAGGAAGCATTGCCTGATGTGAACCATGCCTCAAACAAAATAAATCTCATAATACCTAAGATTAAGAATTGCATAAAGAAGGAAAGGGTTACAAAAGTATCTCTAAAAGTCAGTCCACGGTAAGACAAATTGTCACTGTTGCTACTCTCCCTAGGAGTGTCAGTCCTGTAAATATGACTGCAAGAGCACAGCGCAGAATGTTCAATGAGGTTAAGAAGAATCCTAGAGGGTCAGCTAAAGACTTACAGAAATCTCTGGAACATGCTAACATTTCTATTGAAGAGTCTACAATACGTAAAACACTCAAAATAATGTTGTTCAGGGGAGAACACCATGGAAGAAGCTAATGCTGTCAAAAAATAAACATTGCTGCATGTCTGAAGTTTGCAAAAGAGCACCTGGATATTCCACAGTGCAACTGGCAAAATATTCTGTGGACAGATTCAACTAAAGTTGAGTTGTTTGGTAGGAACACACAACACTATGTGTGGAGAAAAAAATGCACAGCACACTGACATCAAAACCTCACCTCAACTGTAAAGTATGGTGGAGGGAGCATCATGGTTTGGGGATGCATTGCTGCCTCAGGGCCTGGACAGCTTGCTATCATCGACGGAAAAATGAATTCCCAAGTTTATGAAGACATTTTGCAGGAGAATGTCTGTCTGCCAGTTGAAGCTCAACATAAGTTAGGTGATACAAAAGGGCGACCACCCAAAATACAGAATTATATCAACAACAGAACAGCTTGAACAGAAGAAACTATGACTTCTGGAGTGGCCCAGTCAGTCCTGACCTCAACCCGATTGAGATGCTGTGGCATGACCTCAAGAGAGTGGTTCACACCAGACATCCCAAGAATATTGTGGAACTGAAGTTTTTTAAAGAGGAATGGTCCAAAATTCCTCCTGACTGTTGTCCAGGTCTGATCCGCAAATACATAAAATGTTTTGTTGAGGTTATTGCTGCCAAAGGAGAGTCAACCAGTTATTAAATCGGGTTCACATACTTTTTCCAACCTGCACTGTGAATGTTTATACGGTGTGTTGGTGTGTTCAATAAAAACATTAACAATAATAATTGTTTGTGTGTTATTAGTTTAAGTAGACTGTGTTTGTCTATTGTTGTAACTTAGATGAAGATCAAATAACATTTTATGACCAATTTATGCAGAAATCCAGGTAATTCTAAACGGTTCACATACTTTTTCTTCCCACCGTAGCTGTCCAACTTATAGAGGACAACTCCACTTAACTCCAGGAAGGACTGTTTACCACAGTTGAAAGCTTCATAGTTAATATTGCTTGACTACTAGCTCATAATATGCTTTACGACCTCTCCATGTCTTAGCCTGGTGGGTGGTGATTCTGGTAATGATGCTAAGTGAGGCGTGAGTACCGCATCTTTGTTTTGACTTTGCTGAGAGGAGGTCAAATGGATTTTGACCCCAGTGTTGCTCTCTGGCGCGTGTGATAATTGCTGTGGGACACAGACTTCCAGAGAACACAGCTATTGATCAGGATGTTGGGTGAGAGAGAGGAGAGGGTTTCCTTTCAGTGAGCACTCCGCAGCACCTGAGATGCTCAGCCTACACACTTGTTTAGCACTTGGCTAATTGACCAGCTCTGTAGAGAACAAATCGTGTTCATAATACCTGTATACAGCATTTAGATATTTGATTGTGATGTGAGGTCATTCAACGTACACTACATGCTGCATATATGAAGACTTTCATTCCAAAACACTACATCCATTTTCATAAATTTGGTAAATTAGAGTTTATTGTTTCAATAAATTCTGAAAGAGATTGGTGTGTTTTATCACTATCTAATCATGGCATAGGGTTGTTCAATGACATACATGTATTTCATTAAAATCTAACGCCTGATGATTTCATTTCAGATAAAAAAATGTTTTGCCAAATGCTATATCCACCTCACTCAAATATGTAATACTGCTTGGTTTTATGGTCAAATGTAAAAAATTGGCTGGATGTCCTTGGGGGTGGTGGACCATTCTTGACGCACATGGGGAATGGTTAAGTGTGAAAAACCAAGCAGCGTTGTTGTTCTTGACACACTCAAACCAGAGCACCTGGCACCAACCACCATACCCCGTGCAAAGGCACTTAAATCTATTGTCTTACCCATTCACCCTCTGAATGGCACACATATACAATCCATGTCTCAATTGTGTCAAGGCTTAAATATCCTTCTTTAACCTCTACAGGATCAGTGTCCCGACCTCAGGACGGTTGAGCTAACGTAGGCTAATGAGTTTGTAAGTAACAAGAACATTTCCCAGAACATAGACATATCTGATCATTGCAGAAAGCTTACATTCTTGTTAATCTAACCGCACTGTCCAGTTTACAGTAGGTATTACAGTGAAAGAATACCATGCTATTGTTTGAGGAGAGTGCATAGTTATGAACTTGAACATGTAATAATAAACCAGTTAGGCACATCTGGGCAGTCTTGATGCAACATTTTGGGTTCATTGGATCAGTCTAAAACTTTGCACATACACTGCTGCCATCCAGCGGTAAATTCAAAATTGCGCCTGGGCTGGAATAATACATTATGGCATTTCTCCTGCATTTCAAATGTGATGGTGCAATTTTATTGTTGAAAAAAACACCTTTTTTTCCTTTGTACTATCTTCTACCAAATCGAATGTGTTATATTCTCCTACATTCATTTCACATTTCCACAAACTTGAAAGTGTTTCCTTTCAAATGGTATCAAGAATATGCATATCCTTGCTTCAGGTCCTGATCCACAGGCAGTTAGATTTGGGTATGTCATTTTAGGCGAAAATTGGAAAAACGGGCATATCCTAATTAACCTGTCTCCTCCCCTTCGTCTACACTGATTGAAGTGGATTTAACAAGTGACATCAATAAGGGATCTTAGCTTACACCTGGATTCACCTGGTTAGTCTATGTCATGGAAAGAGGTGTTCCTAATGTTTTGGACACTCAGTGTAGATTATACTTTTCTTTCTTCAAACAGGCATACAAAATTGTGTAATATAATCATTAAGTCAAAAAACATTTAATTACCCGCAATCCACTGAAAACAGAGCCACATGGCCACAAGATAGGAAGTGCAAGGAGATTTAGACCAGACTTCCAACAAATTCAACAAAATCTCTTAATTGTCTCTATCCTCATAAAATATACATTTTTTGAGCAACATATTATGTTGGATTTATTCTTAAATGTTTTGGTAAAATTAAATGAATAAATCATTGAAACGACTTGCAATCATTTTTTAAAGTATATGTTGGTAGTAGTTTGTAAATTTGTAATCACCAAATAATACTTTTTTACAGTGTGGCTGTGTGGTTGAGTGTGAAAAATCACAACAAAATACCAATGAAATGTATCATCTTACTGCTCCAGAGGTCGAGGGTTCAATTCCTGCATCCACCTGTCTCACTTTCATTCCTTCTGCATCCACCTACATCCACTTGTCTCACTTTCACTTCTTCAGTGACTGTCAACGTGGCACCGTCATAGGATTCCACCTTTCCAACTAGTCTGTTTATCAAGTTTCTGCCCTGCTAGAGCTGTCCCGATCAACATTAAGTGCTGTTTTTGTGAAGTGGAAACTTCTAAGAGCAACAGCGGCTCAGCCGCGAAGTGGTAGGCCACATAAGCTCACAGAACGGGACCAACGAGTGCTGAACAGTGTAGCGCATAAAAATCATCTGTCCTCAGTTGCAACACTCATTACTGAATTCCAAACTGCCTCTAGAAGCAATGTCAGCACAATAACTTCCTCGGGAGCTTCTTGAAATCGGTTTCCAGTGCCGAGCAGCCACACACAAACCTAAGATCACCATGTGCAATGCCTAGCGTCAGCTGGAGTGGTTTAAAGCTCTTGAGCATTGGAAATGTGTTCTCTGGAGTGATGAATCAATCACACAAATCTGCGTTTGGCAGATGCCAGTAGAATGCAACCTGCCCAAACGCATAGTGCCAACTGTAAAGTGTGGTGGAGGAGGAATAATGGTCTGGGGCTGTTTGACATGGTTCGGGCCCTTTGTTACAGTGAAGGGAAATCTTGATGCTACAGCAAACAGTGTAGCTTTAGACAATTCTCTGCTTACAGCTTTGTGGAAACAGTTTGGGGAAGGCCCTTTCCTGTTTCAGCTTTGTGCCCCCATGCACAAAGCGAGGTCCATACAGAAATGTTTTGTTGAAATCCGTGTGGAATAACTTGATTGACCTACACAAAGCCCTGACCTCAACCACATTGACCATCTTTGGGATGAATTGGAATGCCGACTGCAAGCCAGGCCTAATCGCTCAACATCAGTGCTCCACCTCAATAATGCTCTTGTAGGCTGAATGGAAGCAAGTCCTTGCAGCAATGTTCCAATGTTCTAGTGGAAAGCCCTCCCAGAAGAGTATGGGCTGAAATAGCAACAAAAGGGGGCTAACTCCATATTAATGCCCATTACTTTGGAATGGGATGTTTGACGAACAGGTGTCCACAGACTTTTTTTCATAGTGTCTATGTATTTTTTGTGTGTGTTTTGATGCTGCCTTTTACATGCACTGAAACCCCAAAAGGTGTTTTCACAACACTCTCTTAAAAACACCAATATTCAGGTTGGGTGTTTCGGAGTACTTCTATTCTGTTTAAAGAACCTTTCTGTGTGTCGTAACATTCTAACACCTCCAAAAACCACATCTCAGTTTAGGTGCGTTACTTTTCATGGTTTCATTACACAACATGGTGTTTTGAGTCTTTCTATTTTTACGATGTGGTGAGACTTCTAAAAAACGGTGTAGAGACATTCATCTTCCCATGTTCCCTTCCTCTGAGCAATCCCTGCTCTCAACAGCCTGCCATGCTCCATCCAGCCCGGTGTTGGATCCTACAGACTCCAAAGCCTGGCACACGGTTCAAAGCCAATTCTCTTCCGCACCACCCAAGTGATGAGAAGCTACTCACCATGGTGTTTTGTTTCATCTCAGATTAACAAAGGCTTTTTTACTTTACTTTATTACTTAAATTGTCACTTCTTCCCTGTACACCTCTCCCTGTTCTGTTCAAAAGCAAGACGAAATTCAATTACGCTACCTTTTCCCCAAGTCAGAGAATGAGGCAAATACAGTGACTCTAGTCTACACTCTATGGAGGAAGGGAAAACAACTTGTATATTGCTAAATATGGACTTAGCCTATTGAAAAAAAATCTACACCAGCCACTGTACTGAACATGCACAGTAGTGTTTTTCCTGATCATTGCCTTTGTGGTCTTTCACAGTAGGGTGCCAACTCATCACTTCTAATCCTGCTTCATGTGCATCTGTCCTCTGTTCCACCTCCGTGTCCCCCTGAGACGGAGTTGTGTTAAGTGTGTTATGTAGAGATGCTATCGCCCTTCAGGACCTAAAATTTATTTCTGGAGCATAATCCAGTGCTGAGTGGGCCTTTAAGCAGCCTCGAAGAGCCTCACGCCCGCTCTCTGTAACCACAGATGGGAGAGTGAATGTCAGGGACGGGCAGACAGACAGACGGCCTGTCTGGAGCCTCTGGTTATTGCCCTCATTGATTGAGACAGATGCATGGGTGAACTGAGGGACGGCTTTACAAATGGAAGCTGAGACGAGACCACCACGACCGCTGAGGAATTGCACACTCCAGGCGACTCGCTCTCGATTGATTGTCAGTTTGGCCGCTTATGTTCTCACCCATTGGATTGGAGATAGTGTTGGATGGATTGAACTTCCATCGAGCTCAGAGTTTCTCTGTTAAGACTGATAAACTGAGAGTTATTTTTAAAGTTATTTTTAAACCTGCAATAACAGATAAAATGCCACTGTTATTAGGATATTCTGAGAATGCTACAGTCATGGAATTACATAGGCCTGTATAATCCCCTGAATGAATTATAGGATCTCTGTAACTACACTACTTTAAGAAATGCCAGTTGTTGAGAAAATTCTGAGATAGTTTTTGGTTAAACTTCTGGAAGTTTCATTTAATTTCTGTACCTTATTGTGAAATGAAGTGAAACTTCCAGAAGCTGTAAAATGGGGACCATGATGTCAGGTGGGCGATGTACTGTATAGGTATACATTAATTACAAGTAAGTACCCCTCAAGATACACTTCATTTTAATGAGCTAAATCCTGTGTAACGCCTAGTAATTACATTGTACTTAGGCAAACATTACATGTACTATGCTCTGAAATAGTGTATTTGTCCACATCTGGGATGCCTACTGATGTGTTTTTACCTGATCAACCTAGTTATCCTAGATGGTACACTTCATTTTGGGGGATAGCAACAGTACTGAGTCGAGATACAGATTGAATATTTCACATTCAAGGATAAGTAATTAGAGCCTATTGAGCATAGGCTATAATCTCTCAGACACCCAGCGCATTCATGAGGGATCACAACCTTTGTGACAGTTATTACTGTATGCAGCTGAGAAGAAGAAAACCACTAAGTTGATGAATTTAGTGGAAACCTGCCCATTTGCAACAAGCATTAATTATTAAACCCATCCATTACATACCACAATTACTACCAGTTACAGTACATGTCATTATTACACTGCAACTATGAGTTTTTGCAATTATCTGCAATACGTGGTACAGTGTAATTACACATATAATTGTAATTACAATGATATGGGGCAGCAGGTAGCCTAGTAGTTAGAGTGTTGGGCCAGTCTCCGAAAGGTTGCTGGGTTGAATCCACAAGCTGACAAGGTAAAAATCTGTCTTTCTGCCCCTGAACAAGGCAGTTCCCCAGTAGGCTGTCATTGTAAATAAGAATTTGTTCTTAATTGACTTACCTAGTTAAATAATGTGATTATATATATATATATATATATATATATATATATATATATATATATATATATATATATATACATGGTAATAAAAAACCCTTGAAATTAAGTTTTACCAGTTTTTTTGGAGCACTGTCTGACATCGACATGACAACTCCAACAGCAGGAAATGAAATGACTCCGCATGAGGACCTACATGTAAATATATTACAAAATGTTCTTGAACATTAACACCCTTTACAACAAATCTTTCTAAGTGTCCAACAAGCTTTCGCTGCCCTTAACCTTGTTCTGAACACCTCCAAAACAAAGATCATGTGGTTTGGTAAGAAAAATGCCCCTCAACCCAAAGGTGTGATTACTACCTCTGAGGGTTAGAGCTTGAGGTTGTCACCTCATACAAGTACTTGGGAGTACGTCACTGCTCTCTATACTCCTCTGTCAACTGGTCATCTCTGTATACCTGTCGCACGACCCACTGGTTGATGCTTATTTATAAAACCCTCTTAGGCCTCACTCCCCCCTGTCTGAGATACCTACTGCAGCCTTCATCCTCCACATACAACACCCGCTCTGCCAGTCACACTCTGTTAAAGGTCCCCAGAGTGCATACATTCCTGGGTCGCTCGTCTTTTCAGTTCACTGCACCTAGCGACTGGAACAAGCTGCAACAAACACTCAAACTGGACAGTTTTATCTCAATCTCTTCATTCAAAGACTCCCATCATGGACTCTCTTACTGACAGTTGTGGCTGCTTTGTGTGATGTATTGTTGTCTCTACCTTCTTGCCCTTTGTGCTTTTGTCTGTGCCCAATAATGTTTGTACCATGTTTTGTGCTGCTACCATGTTGTGCTGCTGACACGTTGTGTTGCTACCATGTTGTTGTCATGTTGTGTTGCTACCATGCTGTGTTGTCATGTGTTGCTGTCATGCTATGTTGTTGTCTTAGGTCTCTTTTGATGTAGTGTTCCGTTGTCTCTCTTGTCGTAATGTCTGTTTTGTGTCACACCCTGATCTGTTTCACTTGTGCTTGTCTTCGCTCTACCTTGATCTGTTTCACATGTCCTTGTGCTTGTCTTCGCTCTACCCTGATCTGTTTCACCTGTCCTTGTGCTTGTCTTCGCTCCACCCTGATCTGTTTCACCTGTCCTTGTGCTTGTCTTCACTCCCCCCTGATCTGTTTCACCTGTCCTTGTCCTTTCCTTCGCTCTACCCTGATCTGTTTTACCTGTCCTTGTGCTTGTCTTCGCTCCACCCTGATCTGTTTCACCTGTCCTTGTGTTTGTCTTCGCTCCACCCTGTTCTGTTTCACCTGTCCTTGTGCTTGTCTTCGACCCTGATCTGTTTCACCTGTCCTTGTGCTTGTCTTCGCTCCACCCTGTTCTGTTTCACCTGTCCTTGTGCTTGTCTTCGCTCTACCCTGATCTGTTTTACCTGTCCTTGTGCTTGTCTTTGCTCTACCCTGATCTGTTTCACCTGTCCTTGTGCTTGTCTTCGCTCTACCCTGATCTGTTTCACATGTCCTTGTTCTTGTCTTCGCTCTACTCTGATCTGTTTCACCTGTCCTTGTGCTTGTCTTCGCTCCACCCTGATCTGTTTCACCTGTCCTTGTGCTTGTCTTCACTCCCCCCTGATCTGTTTCACCTGTCCTTGTGCTTGTCTTCGCTCCACCCTGTTCTGTTTCACCTGTCCTTGTGCTTGTCTTCGCTCTACCCTGATCTGTTTCACCTGTCCTTGTGCTTGTCTTCGCTCCACCCTGTTCTGTTTCACCTGTCCTTGTGCTTGTCTTCGCTCTACCCTGATCTGTTTTACCTGTCCTTGTGCTTGTCTTTGCTCTACCCTGATCTGTTTCACCTGTCCTTGTGCTTGTCTTCGCTCTACCCTGATCTGTTTCACATGTCCTTGTTCTTGTCTTCGCTCTACCCTGATCTGTTTCACCTGTCCTTGTGCTTGTCTTCGCTCCACCCTGATCTGTTTTACCTGTCCTTGTGCTTGTCTTCACTCCCCCCTGATCTGTTTCACCTGTCCTTGTGCTTGTCTTCGCTCTACCCTGATCTGTTTTACCTGTCCTTGTGCTTGTCTTCGCTCCACCCTGATCTGTTTCACCTGTCCTTGTGCTTGTCTTCGCTCCACCCTGTTCTGTTTCACCTGTCCTTGTGCTTGTCTTCGCTCTACCCTGATCTGTTTCACCTGTCCTTGTGCTTGTCTTCGCTCCACCCTGTTCTGTTTCACCTGTCCTTGTGCTTGTCTTCTTTCCACCCTGATCTGTTTCACCTGTTCTTGTGCTTGTCTTCGCTCTACCCTGATCTGTTTTACGTGTCCTTGTGCTTGTCTTCGCTCCACCCTGTTCTGTTTCACCTGTCCTTGTGCTTGTCTTCGCTCTACCCTGATCTGTTTCACCTGTTCTTGTGCTTGTCTTCGCTCCACCCTGATCTGTTTCACCTGTCCTTGTGCTTGTCTTCGCTCCACCCTGATCTGTTTCACCTGTCCACATGCTTGTCTTCGCTCCACCCTGTTCTGTTTTCACCTGTACTTGTGCTTGTCTGCGCTCCACCCTGTTCTGTTTTACCTGTCCTTGTGCTTGTCTCCAACCCCCTGCAGGTGTCACCCATCTTCCCCATTATCCCCAGTGTATTTAATACCTGTGTTTGTTTGTCTGTTGCCAGTTCATCTTGTCAAGCGTACCAGGCTGAATGGTCGGCCTGCCTTTTGCCTGCCCCTTGTATTTTAATAAATATCAGAGACTTTAACCATCTGCCTCCTGTATCTGTGTCTGGGTCTCTTGTCGTTATATTTGATATGTTTTAATCCCAGCCCCCGTCACCTTCTGGTAGGCCGTCATTGTAAATAAGAATTTGTTCTTAACTGACTTGCCTAGTTAAATAAAGGTTTAATAAAACAATTGTATCAAAAAAATATGATTCAATGTTCAAGAAAATTTTGATTGAAATATAAATTAAATACACAGATATTTCCAGGAACACTTTTTCCTTCCCTTTCACTATGTACATTGACCACCCCACAGAATGAAGTAGAGCTATAGCATCTCTATGGACCATACTTCCAGACCACATGAACCTACTTCCTCTTTCCCTTGAAAAGCAATCATGAGAAGGTGAGAGTCCTCTTCTCTGCCACAATGGCTATTATCCCTATTGAAATACCCAAACTCCCCACCAAGTCAAATGCAGCCAGGTATTACGCTTGACCCTCCTATACCTTCCCATGGGCTCATCGCCCTCCACTACTCCAGGCATCTCCACATCTCCAGGCCAGCCAAGCCGCTCGGCTGACTTCATTGGGAATACTCTTGCTCCGGTCCACTTCCCGCGCTCCATTCCGGGAGCGACCCACACTTACCTTCCATTTTCACTCTCACTCAGGCTCGGAGAGAAGGGAGGCATAAACGGCCATCCATCAGGCAGAGAGACTGGGAAGACGTCACCTGCAGGGACCCAGGGATACATCTCTTTATGGGCCACGGCACGCCTTTAATAGTGACATTTAACATCTTAACACCCCTCATTTATTTTTCATTGAGCAGTGGCTTTTAAAAATACACCAGGGAGCCAGTGTTAAACTGCGAACCTGATGCACGCTAAATTAATCATTTTGGACTTGTGTAATGGTAATATAATGTTAACGGCTTTGTTATGTCTGCGTAACTGACAGGCCTTTAGATGACACTATTGTGAGTTTGACGGATGCCTTATTAGAAGAGAGATACAATGTGGTAGTGAGGAAGAGGAAAGATCCTTTACTGCACTGTGTCAGTGATAGCTTTATAATATAGAATGAGGTTGTGTGGTTTGAAAAGTGCACAAATTGTGACTTTCCATCATTCCATTCCCAGTCCCCATATATACCTTACGAAATTCCATGTTTATTTGGAACCATGGCTGAGAGAGAAGCCATGGACAAACATTAACATGTGAACACAAATGATCTAACTGCTCAAATTATTTATGTTTTTGTTGTTCCAATGGGATGAGCAGTGGCAGTTTTCGGATTGGTAGAGATCTGATGGTGCTAGAAGTTGCAGCATGACTGATGTCTAATGTAGTATTGATTGAATTGTAATTCTTGCCAGAGAGGTTTGACAAACGGTTGTCATGTCAGAAGATACCCCCCTGCTGAAACCGTAGCTTAAGTTTTATCACAATGTCTAGTTCTAGCCTAGTTCCAGATCTGTCTGTGCTCTTGTCAAGCCAAACATGACATGATAATTCCATAAGGAGTTGGCAAGAGAGAAGAATTAGACTGACACCTAGATCAGGAAGTGTGACAATTTTGAAGGTTATAAAGTGCAATGCACTTCTTCACAGATCCAGATAATGTTATTTGCATGTGATTGGTTCAACTTTGGTTCAACTTTAACCAATTGTATAACTTAAAGAGACTATTGCATTCTTCATTTTTTTACTGTGCTAATGTTTCAACCAGTTGACCTGTGTCATAACATTGCAGGAAGTGTGATTACGTAAAACAAAAGCAACCACCAGACAGTTATATAAGCTACTGTGAATCTACAGGCCGTTAGAAGTGCAAGTGTCTGTGAATGTATGTTGTCAAAGCTAAGCAGACACACAATCAGTCAAAAGTTTGGACACACCTACTCTTTCAAGGGTTTTTCTTTATTTGTACTATTTTCAACATTGTAGAATACTAGTGAAGACATCAAAACTATGAAATAACACATGGAATCATGTAGTAACCAAAAAAGTGTTAAACAAATCAAAATATATTTTATATTTGATATTCTTAAGCGTAGCCACCCTTTGCCTTGATGACAGCTTTGCACACTCTTGGCATTCTCTCAACCAGCTTCATGAGGTAGTCACCTGGAATGCTTTTAAATGAACAGGTGTGCCTTGTTAAAAGTTCATTTGTTATTGCGTTTTAGCCAATCAGTTGTGTTGTGACAAGGTAGGGGTGGTATACAGAATATAGCCCTATTTGGTAAAAGACCAAGTCTATATTATGGCAAGAACAGCTCAAATAAGCAAAGAGAAACGACAATCCATCATTACTTTAAGACATGAAGGTCAGTCAATCCGGAACATTTCAAGAACTTTGAAAGTTTCTTCAAGTGCAGTCGCAAAAACCATCAGGCGCTATGATGAAACTGGCTCTCATAAGGAACGCCACAGGAAAGGAAGACCCAGAGTTACCTCTGCTGCAGAGGACAAGTTCATTAGAGTTAACTGCACCTCAGATTGCAGCCCACATAAATGCTTCACAGAGTTCAAGTAACAGACACATCTCAACATCAACTGTTCAGAGGAGACTGAGTGAATCAGTTATTCGTGGTCGAATTGTTGAAAAGAAACCACTACTACAAGACACACATAATAAGAAGAGACTTGCTTGGTCCTTGAAAGACGAGGAATGGACATTAGACCGGTGGAGATCTGTCCTTTGGTCTGATGAGTCCAAATTTGAGATTTTTGGTTCCAACCACCGTGTCTTTGTGAGACGAAGAGTAGGTGAACGGATGATCTCCGCATGTGTGGTTCCCACCGTGAAGAATGGAGGAGGAGGTGTGATGGTGTGGGGGTGCTTTGCTGGTGACACTGTCAGTGATTAATTTAGAATTCAAGACACACTTAACCAGCATGGCTACCTCAGCATTATGCAGTGATACGCCATCCCACCTGGTTTGCGCTTAGTGGGACTATCATTTGTTTTTTAACAGGACAATGACCCAAAACATACCTCCAGGCTGTGAAAGGGCTATTGGAATGAGGAGATTGGTGGAGTGCTGCATCAGATGACCTTGCCTCCACCATCACCCGATCTCAACCCAATTGAGATGGTTTGAGGAGTTGGACCACAGAGTGAAGGAAAAGCAGCCAACAAGTGCTCAGCATATGTGGGAACTCCTTCAAGACTATTGGAAAAGCATTCTCATGAAGTTGAGTGTGCAAAGCTGTCATCCAGGCAAAGAGTGGCTACTTTGAAAATCTTACAATCTAAAATATTTGTTTATTTTTGTTACTACATGATTCCATATGTGTAATTTCATAGTTTTGATGTCTTCACTACTATTCTACAATATAGAACATTAAAAAAATTAAGACAAACTCTTGAATGAGTAGGTGTGTCCAAACTTTTGACTGGTACTGTACTTGAAGACATGGGAAAAGTTTTTTGTTTGTTGTCGTGTGTCATCACTCTTCATAAGAATTCTCAACCTTGTAGGCTGAAGGAAAGTCAATGGCTTTTCACTCATCTCTGGCCCTTGCACTTGAAATAATTACGCTGTAATTTCAACTAGCAAACAAAATGTAATACTTTTGTCTTGTTTTCTTATTGTGTTTTGCAAAAGTAACTGCTCTGAAGCTTGAATTAAACATTGGTATCAAAATAATTAGAGCTGAGCCAAGTAGCAATTGACTATCTATTCGTATTTCAATGTATCGTACCTTGGAAAATCTGTATAAGTTGTATTGCAGTGTATTTCTCTGGCACAAATCTAATTAACCAGGAGAAAAAAATATAATTCACAATTATACTCAATTTGCATGAACTATATTCGTAACTCATCAGCTCATTAATTTGCTTTTGTTGACTCAACATTGTGGCCCACTAATGAACATCCAAGGCTTACTTCCAGGTCTCTACCCAATGGACACAGACGTCAGTTCAATGTCTAGTTTTGATTTACATTTGATTGAGAATTCAATGTAAAAAAAAAAGATGAAATGCCCTTACATTGATTACTTTTTGCAAATCCAATTAGTTTCCCACATTGATTCAACAGAATCACATTGATTCAACATAATCACATTGATTCAACATCATCACATTGATTCAACATCATCACATTGATTCAACATAATCACATTGATTTTTGGAGTTGAAATGAGGTGTAAACAACGTTAATTCAACCAGTTTTTGCCTAGTGGGTAGGGTATCCTGGTTTACCTAAACAAATAAACACTTCAGGGACGCAGCGTCCTACGATGTGTAAGGTGTCATGTAAGCATATACTTTGACATAAAGCTATTTTTTGTTTGGCCGGACAGTGTAAGGTCCAATGTCCCTTTGTGGCCTTAATTCTCAAGACCAGCGGTGTAATCAGACTGTCACCTCTGATTAGAAAACACACCAATCACAGAGCTCCGTGGTCAGGGGAAAAACATCCAATCAAGGCAGGAGTAAAACATCCAAATGCCTGCAGGGGTAAAACATCCAATCAAGGCAGGCTTTGTGTTTCCAAGTGAATACACAAAGTAAGAGAGAATATTTTCACATCTATGATGCTAGATCCAGAACTTCCAATGAGTTTATCTACATGTATGCTCATGAGGCATTTATAAGTTATATTCTCCGAAATCCAATGTTTATTACTCATTTAAAAGTCCAAAAATGGATGTACCAATCTGAGATTGACCCCATCAACAACATTACTGTATTGCTCCTAGTCCACATCTGCAGATACAGAGTCTACAGATATAAACAGTTGGAGAGAGTCCCAAAAGACCAGTCACTGTGGAAAAGGGCTTAATGTCTACCAATGAGTTATATCAACAATAAAATCTTAATAGCATATAAAAAACATTCATGTGACCTTGCAGGAGATTCATATCTTTGTTTTTGGGTGACGGTTGATAGAATCTATTTATTTACGTTGATTATTAACGGCTCACAGAGTCCAATAAAACAAACCAAAACCACACAAAAGGCTTTTGTTGATTGAATGTGTCCACAGGTACAAGCTTGCTTTTCTTTGTTAATAGATTAGGCTTTATATTCAGATATTCCACTACTACACCGATTGCAAACAAGACAAAAAAAATCGAATCAACCTGCCCTTTTTAGTGGCTCGAAAAGGCACCGTGCATCACAGATCCCAGATCAGAAGTAGGCCACCAAGGGCCATACCGTAACAACTCTTTAATCTACAAGATTGGTGTACATGCCAAACCCTCCGAGACAACCTATGAATCTTGGCCTTGTTTTTTCTCTGAGGTCTGAGGTGTTGGTGGAGAAGACGTAGGTCATAAGTCGAGGGGGCTGAGGGAGAAACGTGAAGCCATTGAAAAGTTTCTGAAGATGCCCCCAGCCACAATCAATGAGTCACTAGACCCTGATGAACACACGTCTCACACTCAGAGGGAGAGAGAGAGAGAGAGGAGGGAGAAAGTGAGAGTGGTCCATGGTAACTTTTCCTTCTTCTCATGCCTCATTATATCCAGGGGGAAATTAGGGACCCCATTGACGGATGGCACATTTCAATTTTGGAGTGAATTATTGTACATCCGGAACATAAACCAGTCATTTGACTCCACGGGACGTGTGAGGGCTAGTATCAATCAGCAGTCCATTCGTACTGAATCAGGAATCACAGACACAATACCGGTTTTTAGCCTTTACGATGTATGTCACATTTGTTAAATTTAGATGCATGGACAATGCTTGAAGGGTATTGTCATGTTATAGATAGACATGGTTGGTAACCCAAAGTTGGGTTATGAAAAGGTATTCATGATTACATATTTGTAAAATCAATACATTTTTGGTCCTCTCTCTTCACATTCTTATATATATATATACACACAGTATACTATATATATGCTAAAGAAAATTAATATGCCATGCTCTCCAAGCAAACAGTAATCATATACAGTACGTATCACCATGACCAGCAATGTGAAGACTCTGCACTTCACAAGGTTATTCCTTCAGGCATGGAGTCCTGAAATGAAGAATCTCCCTGTTCCAAAAATACAACAACATTAAAAAAGGAAAAGCCAAATAAGACCCACATGATTGATTTACATTCCACATAGAGCATTACTGCATCGCATGAGGGCACTTCTATCAAAAGGCTATCAATTATGAATAGCTCCATATGGGTCGCCGTTATCCTAGGCTACCAAGTCTAATTATGTGAAAGTCAAGAAAAATTCTATTTGCAATTTTGCATTATTAAGGGAGCTGAATTGCACATGCCCTTGGCCTGAGAAGTTAACTCAGGATCATTCTACCTGCTATAACTGAAGGAAACAAAGTGAGAACAATTATGGTGGTATTCACACACAGCTGCTCTCACTAGTTCGGTTTCCATCCAATTGGTGACAGATTTTCATGCGAATATTTAAAAATCTGCATAAAGAAAATATGCGCATCTTCCCACCAGTGGTATGTTTCCACCAAACAAACCTGTTGTGGATAAAAATCAGTGCGTGATGACGTAGTGCACACAAAAAAATACTTTTTCGCTTAGGTTTTCTTGTACAGAATAAAAATCTAAAGTTCAATGTGCACCTGCGCTCTCGCCAACAGCTCGCAGACACAATAAGTTAGGATGTGGTGGTAGGCTAGTCTGCATGGTGAGATTATTATGGATAAGAGAGAGACATTTTTTATTTTTTCAAACAACAGTCAAGCATACAAATAATTTAAAGTACTACTTACAGTTGAAGTTGGAAGTTGACATACACTTACAGTGGGGCAAAAAAGTATTTTGTCAGCCAACAATTGTGCAAGTTCTCCCACTTAAAAAGATGAGAGAGGCCTGTAATTTTCATCATAGGTACACTTCATCTATGACAGACAAAATGAGAAAGAAAAATCAAGAAAATAACATTGTAGGATTTTTAATGAATTTATTTGCAAATTATGGTGGAAAAAAAGTATTTGGTCAATAACAAAAGTTTATCTCAATACTTTGTTATATACACTTTGTAGGCAATGACAGAGGTCAAACATATTCTGTAAGTCTTCACAAGGTTTTCACACACTATTGCTGGTATTTTGGCCCATTCCTCCATGCAGATCTCCTCTAGAGCAGTGATGTTTGGGGGCTGTTGCTGGGTAACATGGACTTTCAACTCCCTCCAAAGATTTTCTATGTGGTTGAGATCTGGACACTGGCTAGGCCACTCCAGGACCTTGAAATGCTTCTTACGAAGCCACTCCTTCATTGCCCGGGCGGTGTGTTTGGGATCATTGTCATGCTGAAAGACCCAGCCACGTTTCATCATCAATGCCCTTGCTGATGGAAGGAGGTTTTCACTCAAAATCTCACGATACATGGCCCCATTCATTCTTTCCTTTACACGGATCAATCGTCCTGGTCCCTTTGCAGAAAAACAGCCCCAAAGCATGATGTTTCCACCCCCATGCTTCACAGTAGGTATGGTGTTCTTTGGATGCAACTCAGCATTCTTTGTCCTCCAAACACGACGAGTTGAGTTTTTACCAAAAAGTTCTATTTTGGTTTCATCTGACCATATGACATTCTCCCAATCTTCTTCTGGATCATCCAAATGCTCTCTAGCAAACTTCAGACGGGCCTGGACATGTACTGGCTTAAGCAGGGGGACACGTCTGGCACTGCAGGATTTTGAGTCCCTGGCGGCGTAGTGTGTTATTGATGGTAGGCTTTGTTACTTTGGTCCCAGCTCTCTGCAGGTCATTCACTAGGTCCCCCTGTGTGGTTCTGTGATTTTTGCTCACCGTTCTTGTGATCATTTTGACCCCATGGGGTGAGATCTTGCGTGGAGCCCCAGATTGAGGGAGATTATCAGTGGTCTTGTATGTCTTCAATTTCCTAATAATTGCTCCCACAGTTGATTTCTTCAAACCAAGCTGCTTACCTATTGCAGATTCAGTCTTCCCAGCCTGGTGCTGGTCTACAATTTTGTTTCTGGTGTCATTTGACAGCTCTTTGGTCTTGGCCATAGTGGAGTTTGGAGTGTGACTGTTTGAGGTTGTGGACAGGTGTCTTTTATACTGATAACAAGTTCAAACAGGTGCCATTAATACAGGTAACGAGTGGAGGACAGAGGAGTCTCTTAAAGAAGAAGTTATAGGTCTGTGAGAGCCAGAAATATTGCTTGTTTGTAGGTGACCAAATACTTATTTTCCACCATAATTTGCAAATAAATTCATAAAAAATCCTACAATGTGATTTTCTGGATTTTTTTCTCATTTTGTCTGGCATCGTTGAAGTGTACCTATGATGAAAATTACAGGCCTCTCTCATCTTTTTAAGTGGGAGAATTTGCGCAATTGGTGGCTGACTAAATACTTTTTGCCCCACTGTAGGTTAGAATCATTAAAACTCATTTTTCAACCACTCCACACATTTCTTGATAACAAACTATAATATTGAAAAGTCGGATAGGACATCTAAGTCATTTTTCCAACAATTGTTTTCAGACAGATATTTCACCTATCATTCACTGTATCACAATTCCAGTGAGTCAGAAGATAATATACACTAAGTTGACTGTGCCTTTAAACAGCTTGGAAAATTCCAGAAAATTATGTCATGGCTTTAGAAGCTTCTGATAGGCTAATTTACATAATTTGAGTCTCCCTCATATCTCCCTCATTAAATTTAAGCATCAGCTGTCAGAGCAGCTAACAGATCATTGCACCTGTACATAGCCCATCTGTAAATAGCCCACCCAACTACCTCACCCCCATATTGTTATTTATTTTTTTGCTCCTTTGCACCCCAGTATCTCTACTTGCACGTTCATCTTCTGCACATCTATCCCTCCAGTGTTTAATTGCAAAATTGTCATTATTTCACCACCATGGCCTATTTATTGCCTTACCTACCTAATCTTACCTAATTTGCACACACTGTATATAGACTTTTCATTTCTGTTATTGACTGTACGTTTGTTTATTCCATGTGTAACTCTGTGTTGTTGTTTGTGTCGCACTGCTTTGCTTTATCTTGGCCAGGTCTCAGTTGTAAATGAGAACTTGTTCTCGACTGGCCTACCTGTTTAAATAATGGTGAATTTAAAAATATAATAATAATATATTGGATGTATTTCAAGGCCTACCTTCAAACTTAGTGCCTCTTTGCTTGACGTCGTGGGAAAATCAAACGATATCAGCCAAGACTTCAGCAAAATAATTGTAGACCTCCCCAAGTCTGGTTCATCCTTGGGAACAATTTCCAAAATTCTGAAGGTACCATGTTCATCTGTACAAATAATAGTACGTAAATATAAACACCATGGGACCACTCAGCCATCATACCGCTCAGGAATGAGATGCGTTCTGTCCCCTAGAGATGAACGTTGTCACGGCTCCTCCTCTGCATTGCAGGGGCGGTTCCTCCTGCAGGCAGAGGAGGGTCGTTAGTGATTGGAGTCACCTGGGATCAGAGTATTTAAACTGTCACTAATCACCTCTATCTCTCTCTCTCCTCTCCCCCAGGTATGAACCTGTTTTCACTCAGTCATTCACACACACAGATTCACGCATCCATGCCCTTTACATACACCTTACATTATGATACTTCCACACCTCATTCCTTTTTCTTAGTTTAAAGTTAATAGTTTTGTTTTCAATAAAGAACATTTTTTAATTGGCCTATACCTGTTGTTCGCGTCCCCTCATTTTTGCCAAAGGCTATGAGCCGGCCTGTGACAACGTACTTTGATGCAAAAAGTGCAAATCAATCCCATAACAACAGCAAAGGACCTTGTGAAGATGCTGGAGGAAACAGGTACAAAAGTATCTATATCGACAGTAAAACGAGTCCTATATCGACATAACCTGAAAGGCCGCTCAGCAAGGAAGAAGCCACTGCTCCAAAACCGCCATAAAACAGCCAGACTACGGTTTGTAACTGCGCATGGGGACAAAGATCAAACTTTTTGGAGAAATGTCCTCTGGATGGATGAATCAAAAATAGAAATGTTTGGCCATAATGACCATCGTTATGTTTGGAGGAGAAAGGGGAGGCTTGCAAGCAGAAGAACACCATCCCACCCGTGAAGCACGGGGGTGGCAGCATCATGTTGTGTGGGTGCTTTTCTGCAGGAGAGACTGGGAAGCTTGTGAAAGTTAAACAATTTAAAGGCAACGCTACCAAATACTTATTTAGTGTATGTAAACTTCTGATCCACTGGGAATGTAATGAAAGAAATTAAAGCTGAAATAAATCATTCTAATCATACAGTTTTTACCCCCAAGCCATAAGACTCCTGACCAGGTAATCAAATGGCTACCCGGACTATTTGCATTGTGTTCCCCCCCAACCCCTCTTTTTAAGCTGCTGCTACTCTCTGTTTATCATATATGCATAGTCACTATAACTATACACTCATGTACATGCTACCTCAATTGGGCCGACCAACCGCTGCTCCTGCACATTGGCTAACCGGGCTATCTGCATTGTGTCCCACCCACCACCCTCCAACCCCTCTTTTTATGCTACTGCTACTCTCTGTTCATCAAAATGCATAGTCACTTTAACCATATCTACATGTACATACTACCTCAATCAGCCTGACTAACCGGTGTCTGTATGTAGCCTCGCTACTTTTATAGTCTCGCTACTGTATATAGCCTGTCTTTTTACTGTTGTTTTATTTCTTTACCTACCTATTGTTCACATATTGTTCACCTTTGCACTATTGGTTAGAACCAGTAAGTAAGCATTTCACTGTAAGGTTGTATTCGGTGCACGTGACAAATAAACTTTAAATTTGATTTGCTTCTCTCTTCTATTATTCTGACATTTCACATTCTTAAAATAAAGTGGTGATCCTAACTGACCTAAGACAGGGAATGTTTACTGGAATTAAATGCCAGGAATTGTGAAAAACCGAGTTTCATTGTCTTTGGCTAAGGTGTATGTAAACTTCCAACTTCAACTGTACATAGACCTCCACCCCTTGTCTTACCAGAGTTCTCTGTTCTGTACTGCCGAAAAAGCTTAAAACCCGCCAGCTGTATGTTATTCATGTCGTCAATCAACCGCGACTCGGTGAAACATAAGATATTACAGTTTTTAATGTCCCGTTGGTAGGATATACGTGATCGTAGTTTGCCTATTTTATTATTGATTGATTGTAATAGGTAATAGCTAATAGAACCGATGGTGAAGGTAGATTACCCTCTCGGCAACGGACCCTAATAAGTCACTCGGATCTTCGTCCACGATACCCCTGCCTCTTTCTCCTAAGGAATGACGGGGATGAGAGCCTTATCTGGCGTCTGAAGTAAATCCTTCCCATCCGACTTATAGAAATAAAAGTATTCCTCCAGTATGGGGTGAGTAATCTCTGTCCTGATATCTAGAAGCTCTTTCCGGTCTCTATTCTAAATAACTTACAAATAATGCAAAAACTACATACACAATAGCACAACTGGTTGCTGGATCGTAAAACGGCAGCCATTTCCTTCGGCGCCATTCTTTCTGCCAGTATACAAGCTACGTACAAAGAAAAGCGTTTCATGTCATACGCCTCAGAGGCATGGTATAGATCCATTAGTATTGTTGTTAGTCTTGTCTTTGTTGAGTAGAGAACACAAGCAGTGAGGTTGGACACTGAAATATAAAAAAAGAACAAGGTGCTAGACCATATTGCAATTATGTGCGGTTGGATTTTTTAATTAAAAAGCAATGCTCTCCAAACCTCTCCAATCTCTATGGCTGCTAACATTTCTATTAGACTCAATTACCATGAAATATGCTTTTCACTTCAAACCTTGTTGAAAATATAAGCGTAATAACAACAAATCATACGCATCATGCATGGAAATAATACACAAATAACGAATCCTAAAACCCAAGTCTCCAATAAAAAATGGTGGGGAGAAAAGCAGCAATATCTACTCAAAATGTGTTAATAACAAGAACACAGAAATCCGAACACCTCTCTGCAACTACTGCACAGAGTAGCCTCTTGTAAGTTGGTTCCAAACATATCTCTAAGACCGAAGCCATTACTTCTGTATGGTGACATGCAATTTATACTGAGGCCCCTGAGGAAATTAACTTGGTGGTAACAACTCACAAGATCAACAATTCTGAAAGGAATAGGCCATTCCTTAGCAAGGAGCAGTACTACAATTATAGTCCATGAACTTCTGCACGGCTCGGCTTGCTATCAGAGATTCTGGTAGACACTTTGGGCCCGTCTTTCCAGAGCTGTGATAGATTAACTTAATTATTCACCCTATTATATCTGCAATAAACCCCCCCTGTGGTGATGTTACCCATGAGGTCAATATGATAGGTTGAGATTGTGCTTTCTGTTGACATCCTGGATTTTGATGAGAATGTGTTGAAGGATGAAAATTAAGATTGTACAATGTCAGTGATGTTATGTCCAATGCTATCACAATATCATCCACTGAGATGTATTATTCAGAAATCAACATATGTTGTAGTATAAAATGCATCATGCTTTTTCTTCCATTGTCAACATTACATGAGTTTCATGAGGAATTCCATTCTGAGGAAATGATTCTTCTGAGACTATTATAAACTAGTGAGCCACTGATTGTCTGTATTGAGAGCTAAATGTAAACCGATAGCCCGGGAACAAGAACACACAAGCACTGGAGGGTCGGACAGGCTGATATTTCAGTTACTGGGCTGTTGATGCCTATTGCTGTCTTGCATTTCAAACTTGCCCCCCATGGTGGAAAATCAGAGTAAAAGCTGCAGCATATCATTCACAGAATACAATCAAAACACAGAAATTTTCACTGAAAATGAAAAGATAAATGAAGTGTCCAGTCATTTCATAAATGTCAAGCAGTCACAATGAAATATGATAGTGTCTCCGTCACACTCAGTGTCATCCTGTAACACTCAGACTGTTGGTTATTCCATGGGAGCTTTTGCAAAAATGGAATCACTGTGAAGGTTGGTGAAAACCAGGATCAGAGGTGGACTATATCAGACTTGTCTTATTTGCTCATTATCTGTGGTGGCAAAGTTCAACTGTTCACTTGGTTACTCATGAACACCAAGGGGCTAATGTTTAGGAAGGGCAAACAGACCCCATATTCCATTTGGTGGTAGTTTTTTTCTTCACATTCCATAATTTCTTTGGATGTATTTGTATTTGTGTTGGTGTTGGATGGGTCCCAAATGGCACCCAATTCTTTGTATAGTCCACTAACTTTGACCTGGGCCCATAGGGCTATGGTAAAAAGTAATGCACTACATAGGGAATATGGTGCCATTTGAGACACATATGTATATTTCTTTGTGCATGTCCAGACACCTAACTACATCATCAAAATCCTATCCATCGTTCCAGTCAGTCAGTGCTTCAGTTGGCTGGAGACTGGACAGTTGAGAGACCTGGTCGGTCCTGGACTGTGACAAGTGCCATTTTCAGGGTTGCTGTCATGGAGGACAACCACTTGGTGAAGCACCCCAGGTGATTTGATTCCTCCCTTTGTTACGTTTACTGACAGCAAATAGATTTTGCCAATCCATATTTCATTTCCTGTGTGTTCTCCAGAGATTCATCTCCTGTGGCTTGACCTTGTCAGCCGGCCTGGCCGAGTCTGTCTGCTGCTTCCCTCCAAATGGTCCTCTAAGACGTCTCTCTTGGAGTTGATGGGACAGTTTTCACAGCTTTACGACAATATGCAATAACGAAAAAGCCAATATCCAAGGGAAACATCAATAAAAAGTTAGAAAGCATTACTACATTGGATCAAAATAATTCCAAATTACATTTGTCGTTATGCTGAAACGGTTAAATGAAAGTCAGGCATCGACACCACACTTGGCAAAATAGAATGGGGCATGCACAGCCTGTGTAAGGGTTAAACGGATGCTGCAGCGTGGCTACATTTAGAAATCACTTATGTCGTCCATCAAACTTTCTTCTTTCTCTCTCTGGCCTGCATTTCCCTGGAACCTCACTCTCAGTCCGTCCACCCTGCTTCCATCTGTAAATGCATTTAACTTATCTGTTTGCTACAGGCAGCGGGCTCATTTTGTAATGTCCGATTATTTCACAGTCATTTCTGCACTGCAAACATGGCTGTTTAAACTTGGGGGAGATAGATGCTAGTGTTTCACTCCACACACAGAAAATGGGGATATTGATACACATTGAGGTAGATGGCATACATGAACAGTGGCCTTGGGTTATCTCACTGCAGCATCACTTGTGACTGAGCCATTCATTCTGTTAACACTCTCTGGTCAATTTGTCATGTCAAGTCAACCCCAACGGAGCCAATTCACTGTTGATGCTGTATTGGTGGATTCCATTCTGGACAGCTGGGTTAACTTGAGCACTTGTCATTATTGTAATTTTTGTTCATGTTGCGAGATAAATGAAATAACATTTTGTCAACGTTGTTTGTTTCACTTTGATTTAGAAACAAACATAGGCTATATGCGTTTAATGCAGATTGTTACATAGGGCGGCGCACAATTAGCCAGTGTCTTCCGGGTTATGCAGAGGTAGGCCATTATTGTAAATAAGAATTTGTTCTTAACTGACTTGCCTAGTTAAAAAAAAGGTTAAGTAAAATAAATGAAAAACAATAGAGATTACTCCATTGCAAGAATATAACAATATTTTTGCAGTGAAAAAATATTTGAGCATTGGTACATTTTGCACCTTTCCCAATTATTTATATATGAAAATGTTGCCTTATGTTCACCATAGCTCCTTAACACGTACTTGCTAATCACCCTAAAGTGAAAACCTACTGTTTTAGGGGAATCAAAAGTGTCTTGATGACACGATACATGGTGGTCAATATTTTCCACCTCGACAAGTCTCAAAACCTAAGAGTTACACTGTAGGGATAACATTCAGCCTGCCACCACTACAAATCCCTTAGAGGAGACTGTCAGAAGAGAGATAGAGAGAGAGAGAGAGAGAGAGAGAGAGAGAGAGAGAGAATAAACTGCACATTACACAACTAAGGTGCATCAACCTAACCCACTGCTAACCTAATTTACACAGACACACGTACACACACAGGTGATAAACCCCAGATGTCATATGACACTTTCACTTTCCTCAGAGCGGCTTAACACAGTGTCAGATTGTGTGTGTGTGTGTGTGTGTGTGAGAGACACCCCAAACCACTGACTGCATCACTATAATTCAGTGATACCTTGACCTTTCGCTTCTGGAGTGTCTCTCCTGGGCCCGTCCCAAATCCGATAGAGCTTATGTCAAAATTAGTGCACAATATGAGGAATAGGGTGCCATTTAGGATGCATCCTCTGTGTGAGAGCTACAGCGAGTGGAGAGGGGGGACAGGAGGTGTTGTGTGCTATTCACCTCAGACGGCCCAGTCTATTTCGGTTTGCATGGGGCTTTAAATATTCATCAGTCATTTATTTGCCGAGGCAACAGGGTCCTAAGCAAACAGTGCTTCAGGCATCTGGGCGGCTGCTTGTAGCGATCATATCGCCTATCGATGTGATAGTCAGAAGCAGAGAGAGTAGAGACCATGGGATGACCTTCACTCTCTAACTCTGCTCTCTCACTCCTACCCAACCTCATGTACATCTGTTTCCAACATTGACGTATTCATTTATTCTCTCTTTAGATATTTGTTCAGGTGAGTGTGAACTAATGGATGTGATTGTCTTGATGTTGGGAAACATATCACATGATTGTATTGTTCTAATTCTATTGTTCTAGTTCTACTGTTCTAATTCATGTGATTGTCTTGATGTCGGGAAACATATCACATGCTTATATTGTTCTTTCTTCTTTCCGTACAGTAGAGAGAGAGAGGTTCTGTGCAGGCGGTGGTGGTGGGTGGTGCTGCCTGCGGATGTTAATAATATAGTAGCACACCGACAGACCGCATTATTCACTGCCATACCAAGCAATTAATTCACTCAAATCAAATTGTTTGAATTGACATTATTTTGTGCTGTCCCTGCAGAGGCACAGAGATAACAGCAAATTGAGTTCTAGGTGCACTTCTTTCTGCATGTGGACTAATTAATTAATCTGAGGCAGGGAGAGATTCACTGCTGCTGTGGGTTGTTTGTACACGTCTTTATTCCCATTGCTGGAGAGGACTCACCTCCTGCATAGCCAATGTGTTCAGAATGTTGTTGTGACCAACACGGCTAATGGAACTGAGTGATAGGGTAGTTTCAAACGTGATGTATGCACATCCAAAAACCTTACCTTTGGATCGAAACGTTGCACAATAAACTGTGGGATCATTTACCGGTGTGCTGGTATCTTGATTGGCAGGCTAGTCATAGTGGAAAGATATTTCTATACAACAATAATATTGCTTTTCTCACATTATGGAAGTTGATGCTACTGTATTTGTGGCTCACCATAACTTATCTCAGGAAGTGTGCCAGGGAGTGTACCATGTAAGGGTGTGCTTATTGCCTAAGCAAAGACTTGAAAGTCTTTATTTGACCATTGACAAAGCATAACCGATTCTCGGAAACAGACTGGAATATCTTGTAAGGAATGACTTAAACTGGTGTTATGATCATTTTGATACAAAGCAATGTAACACTGTATGTTTCAAGACTCAATAGCTGTTAGTTTCCATAAACACGACAATTACCCCCCTCGCTCTGTGTGAAAAAGTGTAATCCCTCAAGAGAAGAGTCAGGGGTTTAGGAGAAGAGGGTATGAGTGAGCACAGTAAGTGTGTGTGTGTGTGTGTGTGTGTGTGTGTGTGTGTGTGTGTGTGTGTGTGTGTGTGTGTGTGTGTGTGTGTGTGTGTGTGTGTGTGTGTGTGTGTGTGTGTGTGTGTGTGTGTGTGTGTGTGTGTGTGTGTGTGTGTGTGTGTGTGTTTGTGTGTGTGTGTGTGTTTGTGTGTGTGTGTGTGTGTGTGTGTGTGTGTGTGTGTGTGTGTGTGTGTGTGTGTGTGTGTGTGTGTGTGCAAATGTGTAATTTTGTCTGTCTTTTTTGACTCATATCCATATGTTTGTTAGACCCTAAGTAAGGCATGAAGAGGTTGACAGACAAGGCAGAGCTGGGGAGTGGAGGCTTGAACTGCATCCAAAGTGGCACCCAATTCCTATTTAGTCCATTACTTTTGACCAGGGACCATTTGGGATGCAACCTTCACCATCACAGTGTGCAGATCCCAAAAATAACCAGACCCAACAGGAGGCAAAACGAGAGAGAGGAAATATTTTCAAAATCAACATCAATGAATTTGAAAAGAAATAAACATGTATGGATCTACAGTGCAGTTCAGAGAGTTCCTAGCAGTAAGGGATATGTGCATTTAATGTATGTATATGAGGGCATTTCTCTCTGAGAGAGCCAGGCATAGGGTTGGGGACAGGTATAGCATTGTGAGCATATGCTGATAATGTCTCAGTGATGGTTAAGGGTGAGCAGGACCTACGGGCCCTGGAGACTAGTCTGCTGGGGGGGGTTGGTTGGCTAAGGTAAACTCAGGCAAATTAAGGCTCTTATGTGGGGCAAGGAGGGAAAGGGCACCTCCGCAGCTTCCAGGTGGGTTGCAGAGGGGCTGTGAGGGCATCAAGATTCTTGGTGCGTATCTGGGCTCAGAGGGGTAGACTAGCGGTGCTGTACCTGCCTGTCCAGGAGCAGGGTGACATGGTTCTGACTCAAAGCGGAGCAGAGACTACTATATCTCTCCCTCTCTAACTCCCTCTCTCTCTCATATATATTATCCTCAGAATGGGGAATGAACTGTAAATAATTCAGTTATTTGAATAGACCCAAATGGAACCCTATTTCCTAAATAGTGCACAACTTTTGACCAGGACCCATAGGGCTCTGGTCAAAAGTAGTGCACTCTATAGGGAGCCATTTGGGAAGTATTCTCTCTCTCAAGATGAGCCTGTCGTTGACCTCCATCGAATGTAAATGAGGTCTCCTAGGTGTCCAGCCAGCCATGTTTTGTCTTCCCATGTCTGCTGGGTTGATTCTGCTGGGTTGTGATGCTTTGACACGGGGCACAGGGTTGCATCCTGTGTTCAGACACAGTATGTCCCAAATGACACCCTATTTCCTATGTAGTGCACTACTTTTGACAAGGGTCATAGGGTTTTGATCAAAAGAAGTGGACAATATAGAGGTGCCATTTGGGATGAAGCCAGAGACACTGAGCTATAATTGAGATGTTATAGCTGAAACCAACACACTGACATCATTCCAAAGGCTTTGATTAAAGCCACAATCCTGAGTCTTTGATTTTATCTTAATGGCAGCCCCATCACTTGGATCATTATGGAACAGCAGGAAATATCCCAGATTGTGCCTTTAGAGAGCTGCAGACTCACTATAGCCTTTCATTGAACATAAACACTTTCCTTGCATGCTTTTATAATATAATAGCGCTCCAGAATAACAGCTTTATGAAATGACCTCAAAACACAGCTTTAGCTTTGCCCTACGTATTTAGAGTGGCAGCGACAACAGCAAGGCAGCAGACATGAGGAATCCTCGGCCAAATCATAGGTGACATTTTTATCAGGGAGGCAGCGATGCAGCTTCTGCATTCCAATAGCATGGAGCTGTAGAGCCGACGCTCCTGAATGCTGCTGTCACCCTGATCCCACAGAGCTGCCGGGATAAAGCAGGGACAGGGAACGTAATCCGATTGGGAAGATTGCAGCCAGAAACATATTTCCCCCCTTTCTTTCATTCTGACTGGAATTAAACAACAGTGTCAGGGAGGCATTGTGATTCATCTGCGCTTTTGCCTTTTCGGGCACTTCGTTTACGGGGTCTGGAGGAACAATGATGCCTCCAAAATGGCACCGCATTCCCTACATGGTGCACTGGTAAAATGTCCCCTGGTCATTTATGGTACACTGGTAAAATGTCCCCTGGTCATTTATGGTACACTGGTAAAATGTCCCCTGGTCATTTATGGTACACTGGTAAAATGTCCCCTGGTCATTTATGGTACACTGGTAAAATGTCCCCTGGTCATTTATGGTACACTGGTAAAATGTCCCCTGGTCATTGATGGTACACTGGTAAAATGTCCCCTGGTCAAAAGTGGTGCACTTGTAAAATGTGCCCTGGTTAAAAGTGGTGCACTAAATCGGGAATGGGGTGCCGTTTGTGACGCAGTTCAAGAAAGGTCATGGCGGCATTGAAACAGCTGTTATGCATAAAGCAAAGGGAAACATGAATGTATGCATGTAGAGCAGAGCAGAGAGAGTTTTGACACATGAATCTTGCTCTGTGCTGAGTAGACCCCACGGGGGACATGGTAATCGTGGCGTTCACTGCATTTTTTTGTCTGAGAGTCGTCAATCGACTTAAAAGGCTGTGGTATTCTTTGATCATGCTCTGTGTTTTTATTTGAGATTGTTTTTCATGAAATGTTTAGATAGATATTCAGACAATCTTCTAATGTGTGCGCATTTATCCATCTAAATACATTTTCTACAACTGGTAGCTAGCTAAATACCATTTTCGAATCAACTGCATTGTCCATAACGCGTTTTATAACACGCTTCAACACATCCTATAGAATCTAATATTTAAAAAAAAAAGTTATATTATTGGACAATGATACTTTGAGATAGGGAGACAGATATAAAGACAAAGACTAACAGGGGGAGACAAAAATGTCAATGAAAAAAAGAAAGCGATAGGGCTGAGGCAGGATTGGAAACCCCGTCAACAGTGGGCATGTGTGGTCTGGAGTTGGCAGCCGTTCCACTATACTAGATTACATGCCCACAAGGTTCATAAACCTGCCTCAACCCCATCACTTTTTTTTCTTGTTGATTTTTTACAATATTTTATTCATGCCCTCATTTACTCTAAGTGTGTGACAGCTGAGGTGAGAGCACTGATTAGTTTATGACAGATAATGACAATACACTGTGTCAAGCTGTGTCAATTACTAACTTGTGGTTGGGGCCCACCCAACATCTGACTGAGGTCATATTTCAGAGAGGATTAAAGTCCAATCACCAGTTAATCTAAGATCAATTTGTCAACAGTTGGGGTCTGAACATGCACGGCATAGTGATAGCTATGTACTCTGAGCATGCACAGGATAGGGACAGGTACATTCTCTGAGCATGCACAGGATAGGGACAGGTACATTCTCTGAGCATGGACAGGATAGGGGCAGGTACATTCTCTGAGCATGCACAGGATAGGGACAGGTACATTCTCTGAGCATGCACAAGATAGGGACAGCTACATTCTCTGAGCATGCACAGGATAGGGACAGGTACATTCTCTGAGCATGCACAGGATAGGGACAGGTACATTCTCTGAGCATGCACAGGATAGGGACAGGTACATTCTCTGAGCATGCACAGGATAGGGACAGGTACATTCTCTGAGCATGCACAGGATAGGGACAGGTACATTCTCTGAGCATGCACAGGATAGGGACAGGTACATTCTCTGAGCATGCACAGGATAGGCACAGCTACATTCTCTGAGCATGCACAGGATAGGGACAGGTACATTCTCTGGCATAGTGACAAGTAAGGTACTTTGAAAATGCATTACAGTACTATACGCTTAACATATTGTAGTCCAATTTATACTTCTGGATTTATGTATTTTTTATAATAACTTTTCAAATGCTTTTTAAAAAGGGCTAAAAAAAAACTAATCAACATTGGTGTTCTACCACTAAACCCGGTCTGCTAGTCTACCAGATCAGCCTGAATATCAAACCATCACACCAGCATGTGTCACATCAAAACAACTTTCAACTTCAAACCCTCACATCCCCCATAAGGTAGATAAGGTAAAGCCAGCCTTGCTCCCATCTGCTGAGCGTAGCTGGCTGTGGTGTGATCTGTGATGCTAGGCCTCAGTACAGCTCAGGGCATCCAATCACAGGCACCGATTACACTAAGGAGCATAGGCAGTTAGTTTTGCCTCCCATCTCTCTCTTTATCTCTCCCTTCATCTCTCCCGTTCCCTCTAGCTCCCTCTTTACATCTCCCTCCACCTCTTCATCTCCCTCCATCTCTCGCTCCACCTCTCTCTCCCTCCACCTCTCTCTGTATCTCTCTCTCCCTCCACCTCTCCCTCTCCCTCCACCTCTCTCTCTCTCCCTCCACCTCTCTCTCTCTCCCTCCACCTCTCTCTCTCTCTCTCCCTCCACCTCTCCCTCTCCTCCACTCCATCTCTCTCTCTCTCTCCCTCCACCTCTCCCTCCACCATCTCCTCTCTCCCTCCACCTCTACCTCCACAGCTCCCTCCCTCCACCTCTCTCTCCCCCCTCCACCTCTCTCTCTCCCTCCACCTCTCTCTCTCTCCCTCCACCTCTCGCTCTCCCTCCACATCTCCCTCTCCCTCCACCTCCACATCTCCATCTCCCTCCATCTCCCTCCATCTCCAACTCTCCCTCTCTTGCCCTCCACTTCTTCCTCTCCTTCCATCAAGGCCTTGCTAGCTACCCCACAATTCAGGCACATTCTGCACAGTTTAATTCTTCCCTGACAGTTTGAAGGTCCATTGGTTCAGTCAATACCCATCATTTAAATGAATCCCCCAGTCCCTTTTTTAACTCACTAAAAGTTGTCGGGATCGGATGGGGCAATCATTAAACATGTTGAATTGGTTCATTTTAGCTTTCCACAGGAGAACATGTTTTGTATTAAATAATTGTTGATGTACATCTAGATAATATTATAAGAAAATGTACAGATATTTAATGGATATAATTATGTTATGGCTGATTCTCTCACAAAGCTCTCATTACACACATAGTTTTTTATTTTTTGTTTTCAATCCAAAGATGTAAGGTTTTAACCACACTGATGATAAATGCAATTGCAGAATGTATGATTAGTGAACATTTGGTCAGCCTTTAGTTAGCTACCGTTTTATCTGTTTGTTCTCATTGTTACTGAAGCAGCATTTATTTTAAAAATCTAACAAAAAACAAGTAAACACATACTGTACTATAGTTGAATTTGCTGCTTGATTACTATGGTGTAATATCTTGACTCACCTATTTATTGAATCTAAATTACTTTTTTTTCTGACATACCCTGGAAAGATTTCTCATTAAGTGGGAGCAGTGATAAATGATATGCAGGTACCAGGGTGGGGGAGGGTTGGGAGGGAGGTAGGTAGAGAGGAGGGACATCAGGCCCATATGGATGTGCTGAAGAAAGAGAAAGTCTCTTTCCTGTCCTGAGAGTCAGTGGGAAATAGATGATGAAATGGAGAATAGGAGAATAGGGTCTCAGGATCACAGATTAGCTGACGATCCTGTATGGGCCAATAAATTCTCAACCTAAATCCATGCAGTCATAATCTGGTGAATATGTTAAACACACTAAGAAGTGCTGATGAAGTAATATCCTTCCATTGGATGTATTGATAATGCAATATTAGTGCCCTCCCACTTATCTTGTGTTATTCATGTATATTGACCCGTTCCACATACATACATCACAAGAAGTGATGACTATTCCCTTAATACCAGATACATCATACCATAAATAAAGGTGTAATGCATACAGTCATTTTTTACAACACCGGACAACATAATTAGGAATGTTTATAGGAAAGGCTTGCCATTGTAATGTTTTATAGTGTTTTGTCTATGCATAGCATGCATTACGTCCACATGGTCTAGTAACTTGTCCGAGTGCTATCCTATGATAGTAATAATGGTAGATGGTGCATTAGTTAGGTGGCTAACGGGGCGCTTAACCCAGTTAGAGTGCCATCAGTGGGTTTATTGACAATTGCAGGGAGACATGAGATGCCTCTACTCCCAATGTCAATAATGTAAGTAACAGGGATCTCTCCAAAGGCTGGCGCACATGTTAATTAAAGACACTGCAACAAGCCATTAAGCCTGTTTGTGTCCCGAATAGCACTCTATTCCCTACATACTGCACTCATTTTAAGTGCACTATATTGGGAATAGGGTGCATCCCCTGAGATGGACTGAGCAGGAAATCATAGCAGCTCCCCTCCAATCCACTCACACACAGTGGAGACATGCCAGATACTAATGTAATGAATCAGAAAATATGCAGTTCTGCTACTTAAAGACAGACTGAGTGTTGTCCAGGGTCATGCCAAGGTTCTTTGCAATCTGGGAAGGCGACACTGTGCAGTTGTCAACTGTGATGGAGAGGTCTTTGAGGGGGCAGGCGTTACCCAGGAGGAAGAGCATCTCCATCCTGTCGAGGTTGAGCTTAAGCTGGTGGGCCAACATCAAAGTTGAGATATCTGCCAGGCACGTAGAGATGCGTGTTGCTACCTGGGTGTCAGAAGTGGGGGAAGAAGAAAAGTAGTTGAGTGTCCTCCGCATAGCAATGATAGGAGAGACCATGTGAGGATCTCGGAGCTGAGTCACTTGGTGTATTGAGAGAAGAGGGCCTAGAACCGAGCCCTGAGGGACACCAGTAGTAAGAGTGCATGGTGCAGACACAAATCCTCTCCATGTCACCTGGTAGGAGCGGCCTGGCAGGTAGGATGCAGTCCAAATGTGTGCATAGCCTGAGACGCCCAGCCCTGAAAGGGTAGAGAGGAGGATCTGATGGTTCACTGTGTCGAAGGCAGTGGATGGTTCTAGGAGGATAAAAGCAGAAGAGAGAGAGAGTCAGCTATCGCAGAAAGGAGAGTCTCCGTGACACAGAGAACAGCAGTCTCGGTTGAGTGACCCGTCTTGAAGCCTGACTGGTTAGGGTCAAGAAGATCATACCGAGAGAGATAACGAGAAAGTTGATCAGAAACAGCACACTCAAGTGTTTTGAAAAGAAAAGAAAGAGATACACATCTATAGTTTTTGACGTCAGATGAGTTGAGTGTTTGTTTCTTGAGGAGGGGAGCCAGGCCATTCTGAAGTCAGATGGGATGCAGCTAGTGGTCAGAGCTGAGTTGATGAGGGAAGTGAGTAATGGGAGAAGGTCTCCAGAGATGGTCTGGAGAAGGGAGGAGGAGATGGGGTCAAGCAGGCAGGTTGCCGGGCGGCCAGACCTCACTAGTCACAGGATGTCGTCAAATTGTAGGGTAGTTCTGTGAGACCAGTGGACTCAATAGGCTGAATGAATGAGTAGCGGATGTTGTCAACCTTCTTTTCAAAGTGGTTGATAAAGTCGTCCGCATAGAAGGAGGAGGGAGGGAGAGGGGGTGGAGGATTAAGGTGGGAAATTGTTTCCTGAAATTAGAGGTGTAGAAAGTGGTTTTAGCAGTGAATACAGAGGAGAAGAAGGCAGAGAGGAGGGAGTGAAAGGATGATAGGTCCTCAGAAAGTTTTGTTTCTCGAACATTTTGACTCAGGTGTCTACAGAACTTTTCTGTAAGGTTGCAATGAGTCACTCAGCCACGGAGCAGGAGGGGAGGGCCTAGCCGGAAGGGAGGAAAGGGGAAAGTGCGAGTCATAGGATGTGGAAAGGTAGGAGAGTAAGGTCGAAGAGGCAGAATCAGGAGACAGGATGGAGGATGATTTAGCAGAAGGGAGAGATGATAGGATACAAGAGGAAAGTGTAGTGGGAGCGAGAGAGCGAAGATTGCGATGACACATGACCATCTCGGAAGGGGCTGAGTGGTTAGCTTTGGAGAAAAAAAAATAATCGAAGGCATACGTCTGGAGGACGCCAAGTACGAAGAGCGGTGAGACACCCTCAGGAAATTAGATTATCAAGTGGTCAAGCTCATTGAGGAACTCTCCAAGTGCACCTGGTGGGCAATAGATGACAATAATGTTCAGCTTGAGTGGACAAGTGACAGTGACAGCATGGAATTCAAATGAGTAGATGGACAGGGAAAATCTCCACTTTGGAGAAATAAGTAGATATGTGCCACCATCGCAATGACCAGATGCTCTCAGACCTAAAGAGAAAACGTAGTCAGATGAAGAAAGAGCAGCTGGAGTAGAAGTGTTCTCCGGGGTGATCCATTTCCTCTTCAGGGAAAAAAAGGAAAGTGACTGAAAGGTTGCAAAGACTGAGATAAAGTTTACTTTAATAACCGCAGATCGATATATCCAAATGCTGCCAGAGACACGTAATTCTTCATGTGTTTTGCATTCAGGGTACACTAAATTAGAAGGGTTGCAGCCAAGGGGTGGGGAGAGTCTGTAAAGCCTACAGGTATCAAAAATAAAAATAAATAAAAAGTTGCCAAAGCTACAAAAAGAGCACCTAGAAAATAACCAGGTAAGATACTCAAGTGAGAGAGTGGTGTGGAGCCTTTCTCTCTTTCCTTCCTCGAACCACTCCACAGAACAACTCGGCAGAACCATCTTTGATTCAGCGATGGTCTTAGTTTGTGACACAACCGACACTTACAGCTGACGCTGAGAAACTAAGGGAGACTGACATACTAACACTAATTGCTAATTGCCTAGCAGAGGTGGAGAGCACACCTCCCTGTACTAATTGCTGATTGCCTAGGAGATGTGAAACTACCTCCAATACAGCCACTGATTACGAAAACAAGTCACAAATTGCCCTGCCCCTTGATCCTGGTTGACGTGTCAACAACTATCTGCAAATGATGAGCAGTCAGCAGTTCACACACCATGTAGGCTACTGGGAAGACAGGCAGCACTTAAAGTAGATGGCTCTAGCTAACAAAAAGACAGTACTAGACAACAGATAAAGACAAAAATTACACTTCTCACTCCTGGAGATATCAGGAGTCATCTAGCTATAGAATGAATCTCAGTAAGGTTCAAGATAGTTTAGCCAACAATAATGGCACACAAGCAAAAAATCAACACTGTCAGAAATCTTAAAATAAATGATGTCACATCGTTGTTCAGTGATGACTGTCACGTTCTGACATTAGTTCCTTTTTTATGTCTCTATTTTTGTTTGATCAGGGCGTGAGTTGGGTGGGTATTCTATGTTTTTCAGTCTATGTTTTGTTCTGTGTGTTGAATTTCTATGTGTTTGGCCTGGTATGGTTCCCAATCAGAGGCAGCTGTCAATCGTTGTCTCTGATTGAGAACCATACTTAGGTAGCCTGTTCCCATTTGTGTTTGTGGGTAGTTGTTTTCTGTTTTGTGTATTGCAACTTGCATAACTGTTCGTTTGTCGTTTTGTCGTTTTGTTGTTTTTTGTTCAAGTATTCTTATTGATTAAAAGATATTATGAATACTTACCACGCTGCACCTTGGTCTTCTCCTTCTCCCGACAACAGACGTTACAGAACTACCCACCAAAAAAGGACCAAGCAGCGTGGTAACAAGGAGCAGAGGGTTCTGGACTCCTGGACTTGGGAGGAGATTCTAGACGGTAAGGGACTGGGGAATATCGCCGCCCCAAAGAAGAACTGGAGGCAGAGAAAGCTGAGCGGCGGCGATATGAGGTAAGGCAGAGCAACAGGCACGAGAGGCAGCCCCCCAAATTATTTGGGGGGGGGCACACGGGGAGATTGGCGGAGTCAGGTGATGGATCGGAGCCAACTCCCCGTGCTTACCGGAAGAAGCGTAGTACTGGTTAGGCACAGTGTTATGCGGTCAAGCGCACGGTGTCGCCAGTATGCACTGATAGCCTGGAGCGCTGTAGGCCAGCCCCCCGCAAGTGCCATGCGAGAGTGGGCATCCAGCCAGGGCGTATTATGCCGGCTCAGCGTGTTTAGTCTCCGGTATGCCGTTTCGGCCCAGGGTGTCCTGCGCCGGCTCTGCGTGCTGTGTCTCCGGGGCCCTGGGAGGGTGCAGTGCTCCCTATGCCTGCGCTCCTCCCGTGCCACGCGAATGTGGGCATTGAGCCTAAGGGAGAGGTGCAAGGGGTATGCACCAGATCTCCAGTGCTCCCCCACAGCCCGGTTCAACCTGTGCCTGCACTCTGGAGGGTCCAGGCTAAAGTGGTCATCCAGCCTGGAGGAGTGGTGCCAGGCTGCGCACCAGAGCTCCAGTGCTCCCCACAGCCTGGTCCATCCGGTTCCTCATCCACGCACCAGGCCTCCTGTAGGTCTCCCCAGCCTGGTGGTTCCTGTGGCAGCCCCACGCACCAGGCTGTCTCTCCGTCTCCTCCCTCCAGGTTCTCCCACCTGTCCAGCACCTCCAGAACCGCCCGTCAGTCAGGAGCTGCCAGAGCCGCCCGTCTGTCCGGAGCTGCCAGAGCCGCCCGTCAGTCAGGAGCTGCCAGAGCCTTCCGTCAGTCAGGAGCTGCCAGAGCCGCCCGCCTGTCCGGCGCTGCCAGAGTCTCCCGCCTGTCCGGCGCTGCCAGAGTCTCCCGCCTGTCCGGCGCTGCCAGAGTCTCCCGCCTGTCCGGCGCTGCCAGAGTCTCCCGTTGTTTTCTGTTTTGTGTATTGCACCTTGCAGAACTGTTAGTTTGTCGTTTTCATATTGATTAAAAGGTACTGTATTATGAATACTTACCACGCTGCACCTTGGTCTTCTCCTTCTCACGACAACAGACGTTACAATGACAATAGTTTGTCTAATGATCATAATGCATTTTTTGTATATATTTGATGCTGGGTTCTGACTATCTTGGTAAAAGTGTTATTCTGTCATGTATATATTCAAATAGCTACAGTCTATTTAAAAACTGAACATGTGTCAGATAGAACCTTATGGTGGAAGCCAGATTGACTTTTCAGGGCCATTAGGTTCTATCTGCTATTGCACCCCTAATAATATGAATTTACAAATGTCTCAGGATACTTTATGTACCTTTAAGGTGAGGACCTTCATGGGTTATGAAAAAATTATTCACCAAAAAACAGTTCTGAGATCTGCGATGCTCAATATGTATGAAAAATGATGCTAAATTTCTCATAACTATGCTTAGTGCAGATAGAATCTTATTGTCCCAAGGTCACAAATCTTTGTCTATTTATTGAGGCTACCAGACAGCACTTTTCATTATTTTGTCTCCAACATATTTTGATTGTGTAATAATTCATTTAACAACAAATTCAAAAGGCAATCTTCATAACGCAATTATCAATTTCAAGCAATTTTGACATACCAAAAGACCAGCAGGCTATGCTAGTAATTGCCGCATGATGCCCCATTTCTGGTGATCATGCACAGAAAACAGTTAATATTGTTGATCCCCACATTGTTTTGCACCTGCATATTTATTTATGTCCTCTCTCCCTACTATCCTCTCTCCCTACATTTTTTACATTTGCACTGCACCGATTCTATAGCTGTACAGCAAATCAACAATCAGGTATGGTATTTTCACTGGTTGCCATTTTCTTGTGGCAACAGGTCACACATCTTGCTGCTGTGATGGCACACGGTGGTATTTCACCTAATAGATATGGTAGTTTATTGAAATTGAATTTGTTTTCAAATTCTTTGTGGGTCTGTGTAATCTGAGGGAAATATGTGTCTCTAATATCGTCATATATTTGGCAGGAGGTTATTAAGAAGTGCAGCTCAGTTTCCACCTCATGTTGTGGACAGTGTGCACATAGCATGTCTTCTCTTGAGAGCCAGGTCTACCTTCAGCGGCCTTTCTCAACAGCAAGGCTACGCTCACTGAATCTGTACATAGTCAAACATTTCCTTAGTTTTGGGTCAGTCACAGTGGTCAGGTATTCTGCCACTGTCTACTCTCTGTTTAGAGCAAAATAGCATTCTAGTTTGCTCAGTTTTTTGGTAAATTCTTTCCAATATGTCAAGTCATTATCTTTTTGTTTTCTCGTGATGTGGTTGGATCTAATTGTATTGCTGTCCTGGGGCTCTGTGGGGTCTGTTTGTGTTTTTGAACAGAGCCCCAGGACCAGCTTGCTTAGGGGGCTATTCTCCAGATTAATTTCTCTGTAGGTGATATGTTTGTTTTTGGAATGCTTGGGAATCGCTTCCTTTTAGGTGGTTGTAGAATGTAATTGCTCTTTTCTGGATTTTGATCATTAGTGGGTGTCGGCCTGTTTTACGTTGTACAATGAATATTTTTGCTGAATACTACATGCAGGATCTCACTTTGGTGTTTGCCCCATTTTGTGAAATTTTGGTTGGTGTGCAGACCCCAGACCTCACAACCATAAAGGGCAATGGGTTCTATAACTTATTCAAGTATTTTTAGCCAGATCCTAATTTGTATGTCAAATATAATTTTCCTTTTGATTGCATAGAAGGCCCTCTTGCCTTGTCTCTCAGATCATTCACAGTGTTGAGGAAGTTAAACAAGGCTCTGATGTTTAGGCCGTGCTATGTATCATTTTTTTGTGTGCTGTAGGGCAACGGTGTCCAGATGGAGTTTGTATTTGTGGTCCTGGCAACTGGACCTTTTTTGGAACACCATTATTTTTGTCTTACTGAGATTTACTGTCAGGGCCCAGGTCTGACAGTATCTGTGCAGAAGGTCTAGATGCTGCTGTAGGCCCTCCTTGGTTGGGGACAGAAGCACCAGATCATCAGCAAACAGTAAACATTTGACTTCAGATTCTAGTAGGGTGAGGCCGGATGCTGCAGACTGTTGTAGTGCACTCGCCAATTCGTTGATATAGATGTTGAACATGGTGGGGCTTAAGCTGCATTCCTGTCTTACACCCCAGCCCTCTGCAAAGAAATGTGTGTATTTTTTGCCCATTTTAACCGCCCAAGTTGTGTTCATGGATTTTATAATGTTGTATGTTTTTATCCCAACACCACTTTCCATCACTTTCCTTCAATTTGTATCGCTGGCCAAATTGATTTGAAAGCTTTAGTGAAATCAAAGAAGCATGAGAAGACTTTGTTTTTCAATTAGGGGGTGCAGGATGAATACGTGGTCTGTCATACGGTAATTTGGTAAAAAGCCAATTTGACATTTGCTCACTGCATTGTTTTCTGCTGTTAACGATAATGCAACGGTTGCTGTTGACACATATATCCCCCGGTAGTTATTGGGGTCATCAGTTCTTGGTTCCAAATATTGGGGAAGATACCAGAGCTTAGAATGAAAAGTTTAAAAGTTTAAGTATAGCCAATTGGAATTTATGGTCTGTATGTTTTATTATTTAATTTAGGATAATATCAACACCACATGCCTTTTTGGGTTGGAGGGTATGCATTTTCTCCTGTAGTTCATTCAGTGTAATTGGAGAATCTAGTGGGTTCTCTTGAGAAACCAGTGGGTCTTTAATTAATAGTGGATTCTAAGATTTGTATTTGATCATGTATATGTTTTTGCTGTTTGTTCTTCGTCATAGAGCCAAAAAGATTGGAGAAGTGGTTTACCTATACATCTCCGTTTTGGATAGATAACTCTTCATGTTTTTTTATTTATTTTTATTTTTTATTTTTTCCAATTTTCCCAGATGTGGTTAGATTCTATGGAGTCTTCAATTACATTGAGCTGATTTGTGACATGCCCTTCCTTCCTTTTCCATAGTGGTCTTATGTATTGTTTTGGTGATTCACCATAGTGAAGGCGTATGCTCAGGTTTTCTGGGTCTCTACATTTTTCGTTGGATAGGTTTTGCAATTTCTTTCTTAGGTTTTTGCATTCTTCATTAAACCATTTGTCATTGATTTGATAGGGAAGCTGATAGGTCAAATATACTGTTTAGGTTTTCTACTATGAAGTTTATACCTTCACTATTACAGTGAAACCTTTTGTCCAGTAAATTGTCTAAAAGGGATTGAATGTGTTGTTGCCTAATTGTTTTTTGGTAGATTTCCACACTACTTTCCTTCCATCTTTATAATTTCTTAATATTATTCAGTTACTTTGGCTTTGATGCCTCATGATTGAGTATTGCTCTGTTCAAGTAGACTGGTTTTGCTGTGATCTGATAAGGATGTCAGTGGGCTGACTATGAACAGTCTGAGAGACTTTGGGCTGAGGTCAGTGATAAAGTAGTCTACAGTACTACTGCCAAGAGATTAACTATAGGTGTATCTACCATAGGAGTCCCCTCGAAGCCTATTGACTATGTATATACCCAGTTTCTGACAGAGCTGCAGGAGTTTTTGTTGGTTATGTTGCCATAGTTGAGTCTAGGGGGGCATAGGGGGGCATATGGGGAGGGAATGCTGTCACCTCCAGGTAAGTGTTTGTCCCCCTGTGTGCTGAGGGTGTCTTGTCCAGTTCTGGCATTTAGGTCACCACAGACTAGTACCTGTCCCTGAGCCTGAAAATTGTTGATCTCCCCCTCTAGGATGGAGAATCTGTCATTGTTAAAGTATGGGGATTCTATTGTGGGGATATAGGTAGCACACATTAGGACATTTTTCTCTGTTGAGATCATTTCCTAATTAATTTCAAACCATATATACAATGTTCCTGTTTTGACTAATTTAATGGAGTGGGTTAGGTCTACTCTTATCAAATTAGCATACCCCCTGAGTCTCTTCCCTGTTTGGTAGTTTGGTGGATGGAACTACCAGCTCTCTGTAACCTTGAGGGCAACCAGTGGGTACGTCTCCTTTATACCATGTTTCTTGTAGAATGACAATGTCTGTATTTCCAATTAATTTTATGAAGTCTGGGTTCCTGCTCTTCAGGCCAAAGGCAGATGACCTCAGCCCTTGTATATTCCAGGATGAGATAGTAAAAGTTTTGTGTTCCATAGTGTCTAGTGTTGTTTTTGTGTGGTTTAAGCCCAGACCATCACAGAAGGTGTGAGCAGAGCATGTTGAGCATCTTAGGTCACAGGATGGTGCTTGGGCAGGTGTAATAGTGGGGGTTGGTTCTGTTGCTCTGCGGGTTGGTTCTGTTGCCCTGCTCATGGCCTGGTCAAATATCCTGTAGTCATGTTGAAGGCCTTGCCACAGGTGCGGGGGGGCATAGGTCTGATATGGGGGATCTATATAGGGTATGGCCAGGGTTTGCTTGGGGTGGTCTTAGCTGGTTGGGGTGTGGCTGGTAATGCTGTGGTCTGGGTGTAGGTCCTCTTGGTGTGGGTTTTCTCTGTGCAGGTCCTTCGGGAGGGTTTTTTGCAGGTCTGGGAGAGTTTCTCGCTGGTCTGGGTGGGGTGTCAGTTGCTCTGTCGCTCCTGTTTGAGGTGCTGGGGCTACGGTTGAAAGTGTCATCTTTCAGGGTCCTGGCAAAAATTGGGATTGCTCTCTGTAGAGGTGGACCTGGTCATAAAGGCTGATCAGGGTGGAGTCCAGGGTGGAGTAGTGTGCCAGGTATGCATTAGGTTTTGAGGGACAGTCTCGCAAAATGCTTTCATTCACCCGTTATATGGTGGCAGGGTGAAAGTATTTTCATGGTAGCAGGGTGGCGATAACCACTGCATTGGGGAAAGTGGAATAATCTTTTTCAATCACTCCCTTGAGTGCAATTGCCACCCTTTCCTATGTATCATTTGTGCCCGTGTGAATTATGATATGGCTGGGGGACCCTAGTCTGTCCTCTGAAACCAGCTCCACACACACACACACACACACACACACACACACACACACACACACACACACACACACACACACACACACACACACACACACACAACACACACACACACACACACACACACAAATATCTTGCACTCACAGTCTATCCAGCTGAAGAGGAGCTATCCAGAGCCAGTGATAGTGATTAACATAAACAGAGTTTGGCAAAGCATCCACCATGTTGGTGCCAGACTTCCCATAACAATAACATGATATTTTGCATTCTAACTAGAATGTGTTGTGGGACTTACGTCGCCAAGATGCCTGTCATTAGACTGAGTTTTGCTTGTATAGTGCAGCTTGTTAATCTGTGGCTCTAGTTTTATCCAGCGTTTAGTTCTATCAGGGTCTAGTTCTCTACTGGTTCCTATCTGGATCTATCCAGGGTCTTCTCTAGTTCGTTCCAGTTCTTCTCTATTTCTATCCTAATCTCACAGCACCTCTTCAGGCATTTTTACATTTGAGTCATTTAGCAGATGCTCTTATCCAGAACTACTTACAGTAGGGAGTGCATACATTTTCATTCAGTGGTCCCCCGATCAAGTGCCATGCTCTACCAACTGATCCACTCAGGACAGCTTGGTGATTAAGAGTGGCAGCCTGATGCCAAAGTCATCCATTCACAGTTATCGAAAGTCATAACACCTGTATTGAGGCACAAATATTACATACATTTTTTTTCCTAATTCATTTCTAACACACATGATTCTATTTGACTCGAGAATGAATAGCAGATACCAAGTTTGATAAATATGAGGGGTTCTAAATCCTCTCTGAAAGGTGAAGCTCAATTTGTCATGACGCCTGCAATAACGGTAGTGTTAATGAAGGAAAGGCTGAGAGAGAGTGTTGGGTGAGAGCCAAAGTTATGAGTAATGCTCCCTCTAGTCCATTATGTTAAGGATAATAAGCCACATTCTCCCAGCCAAGCATCCTACAACTAACCTCGTCCGCATGGACTCACACACACGCGTACACACAAACACGTACACAGGCGCACACACACGTGTGTACACTCACACACATACACAGACACATGCATGAATACACACACTCAAACATACACAATCTGGTAAGAAGGAACACAGTTTCACTGCGTGGGCTAAAGTTTATTAGAGGAGAGAGGCTCACTGGCAATGGTGTCAAGGTCAAATGAAGTCAAAACTGCACGGAAGTTTGGTTGACAACTTTCACAGAAGGGGCAAATAGAGGGTTTGTGTCGATGTCACGTAGGCCTATCTCAGTTAGAAATGTCTCTAAAACTCACACTCAAGCAACCCTTGTTCTTATTTACTGTATACTAATTGCAACTAGATTGAATTCACATAAAAAAATCAGATTTTTTATTTTTATTGATTTTCATTAAAACGGATAAAAAGCAGTCAATGTCATGTTGTTTTGATCTGTGCATATTCTCCATATTTTATCTCAGCGGATAGATGCCTTTCAGCTAGACCAGACGTGTCCTTGATTATGATAATTGTCTGAGCATGTTTCTGATTGACTTTCATGATTAGTGACAGTGATTATAAAACCACAGGCCTGTGGTGCTGCAAACTAACTTAAATGGTCCTCTCCCAAGGAAACCATCCGTCAGTAAAGCACAGATACCCCATAATAACTTGGTTTTAGTTCTTAATCAATGCAGGAAGACGCAAGGACAACCCCACACAGCATTTAACACAGCTTCTCTATTTTCTGCTAACGTTTGAACCTTATTTGCTCAGAACAGAGGAGGCAGTCTATCTCAGGCCAAACACCATTAGGGCTGGGAATCATATTTCATAATCCAGTGGAGCCCCTTAGATCAATAATTTTGTGTGTGTGTGTGTGTGTTTGTGTGTGTGTGTGTGTGTGTGCACGCGCGTGCGCGTGTGTACTCAATCTTTATACCTCTGGCTCAGGAAGCTGGGAGACCATCATTCAGGGGTCCCTTACTCATTAGAAACAGCCTCCAGTGTTTGTGTGTGTGTGTGTGTGTGTGTGTGTGTGTGTGTGTGTGTGTATGTGTGTGTGTGCATGCGTGCGTGTGTGTGTTCATTTAATGGAAGTTGGCCATGCTAATGACCATGAGGAATGGAGCCCAAATGTTCCTGTGAGCTGGGCACCAAAATATCCAGTTATTGCAGCCCAAATGTTCCTGTGAGCTGGGCACCAAAATATCCAGTTATTGCAGCCCAAATGTTCCTGTGAGCTGGGAACCATTATAGCCAGCTGCTGCAGCCAGGCGTTATGGACTGATTTCAGGGATCGTCCACTACTATTGTTTTCTGCACATTGCCAAAACCTCCATAGTTATTAGTCAGTTACCAGATTGAACCTCTGCTCCCTCATCCTGTTTCTAAGCTGTCTAAAAACCATAAGCGAAGCCACAGCAGGAACAGAAACTGCCAACTAGCGACTCAAATGGCATCCTAGTCACTCGAATTTGTGCACTAGGCACTATGGCTCTATTCAGTATACAGCCAACCAGCGACCCCAGCCATTTGGTAAATCTCTTCAAATCTCTTCAACTCTCCCAAGGGAACTTATCACAATGTATGTTCAATCAATCCCTTCCCTCCTTTCCTGCCCCATTCCTAAGCATCTTCTCTCTCATTGTGAGGAAAGTGTAAAATATGGTGTGTTCTGTTTCACCCTCTGGTACTAAGACCCTGTGTCCCAAAAGGCACCCTAATTCCTGCATAATGTACTACTTTGGACCAGAGTCTGAAAGCAGTGCACTATATAGGGAATAGGGTGTCAGTTGGGAGGCACTCACAGTGTCAACCGTGTGATGTCTCACCCTGCGGTGACCCTCTGGTTCTGAGAGAATCAGGCTGTCAAGTTAACAGTGGCCGGCCTATTAGTTGTCTGGCCAACACAGCTACTGTGGTTCAGGGATGACCATGGGCAACCGAGGTGATTACTTAAACATTTAATATACAGAGTCGATAGGCTAAAGACTCCAAGATTAAACTGCAATGTGAGATTCCCATGTGCTGTGGTTGTGGTAATAACCATACAAGCATAGCGCATTGGAATGCTATTTGATTGATATAAGACCAACTTAACAGATAAGTATTTTACTTATAGTAAGTAATATGCGTATAAACTAGATTATTTTCATTTAAATAGTAGTCAACCTGTACTAGAATCATTCTGGGCCATGTCTCACCCACCAAAACATCAAACACATCTTAAAACTCAACGCGATGGTCCTTGAAAACACTCAGTCTAAGCACACCCTCTGTAAGCATAGCGTACAATTGATCAATTGTAAGTAAGTATGCCATGGAAAGGGAGAATATAAAACTCCCAACTGATGGTTGCTCCCAGGCATTTATGACTGGAGAATAATGACAGTGTGTGCTTCCCTTGGTCCAGAAAATAGCCCTTGACACTATAACGTTCAAACTAGAAACAAACCTAAGCAAATAAGACAGTGGATCAATCAAGGACATAAAGTTTCAGCTGATAGACGCTCCAAAGCATAAACGATTGAGGAGAGTTGGTCACCACTGTGTGGATACAGAATGTGAGAGACTTTGTTGGTTCAGAAACTGGTTACTGAGCTAAGTCACTGGTTTAGCACATTCACCAAGAGCTAAAATCTTACTTGAGATATGCATGAAGAACTAAACATTCTGTGGATATTATTATATTAACAGCAATGCATGATTTATGAAAGTTAGATAAAGTTCACATTCATCCCTCAATGTCTCCTCCACACTAGGACATTTTATTTAACCTTTAATTCACTAGGAAGTCAGTTGAGAACAAATAATTATTTACATTGACGGCCTACACCGGCAACATTGGGCCAATTGTGCGCTGCCATATGGTACTCCCAATCACAGCGGGATGTAATACAGCCTGGAATCAAACCAGGGACTGTAGTGACACCTCTTGCACTGAGATGCAGTGCCTTAGGCCACTCGGGAGCCCAAGTATACGCACATACACTATACTGTATGTATACACTATCTTCAAATACTGTATGTCCTCAAAAACGTATCTCACTCATGGACACTAGACTCCCCAGAGAGGGAGTGTTTGTTTGGTAGTTGAACTCTTTTATGGGTGACCACATAACTGAAGGGCACAGAAGTGTGAGTCTAAAGGCTGATTTCTGTCTCCGCCAGGTCCACCAGGATCATTGGTTAAAGGTCAGAGTTTAGAGGTCATTTAGAGCGGCATACTATCTATAGGCCTCTTTTAGTTCTCTGCTCTCAGAGGAATCATATGTGTACATATACGCACCCACGCCACACACACACACACACACACACACACACACACACACACACACACACACACACACACACACACACACACACACACACACACACACACACACACACACACACACACACACACACACACACAAGACTAATGAGGACAACAGCACAAACCTGGCCTGGTTCTGTACTGGTTCATGTAATTGCATCCTTCAGTAGAAAAGGTGTCAGAGAGCCAAAGAGGACTACTAGTATGTGTGCCCTTCAATGTGGGTAGAGTCTGTGAACGAAGAAGTTCTGCCTTACAACATGTCCGTTGACCTTTAATTAGAATAGAGTCTTGGTAAATAGATTGTAAAATAGAAGCTTCATGAAACCAAATGTCAGTGGTTGAATGAATGTCTGAGGATGAGGGATGCAACTTACTACAGTACTCTATATGGTTTTGGAATGTTAGAGATATAAAAGCAACCCCTCAATGTTCTACATCCCCTTAACAAGTGATTTGATATGGGACACAATACATTTTGTAACAAACAAATTGCAGTATCATCTCCCCAGACTTGGTTCTCAAGGGTAACATTCAGTGTTTCAGACTTTTCTTAATTATTCAGCCTACACATGTAAAGTCTGTTCCAAATTGGTGAGATCTGAAGAGACATGTTGATGGAAAATAACTCAAAAGCATCATTATAGCTTCTCTACATAATTTGTGTATTTCTCCCAGAGAAGACAGTAGCATCATGGATCAAATCTCTAAAAAATGATTTCCTATTATCTTAGAAGTCAGGAACATTCTGAGATCAAATGTGAAGTGAATTTAAAGTGAGGTAAAAGAAGAAAAGAAAAAACAATACGACAAAAATAAATCATCAAATACCAGGAAATAGTTTTTTTCAACAACAATTCAATGTCAATTGTATGTATATACAGTACAGTACACGTTTGTGCAAAAACATGGATTCAAAAGACATTACATTATGAGCGGATCATTTCAAGGCACATATAATGTAATACCATAACATCATTTTTTGTTGAACAAAAACTGAAATAGTTGCTTTCCATCTTTCTGGACAGACATGCTTGTTCCAGTTAACTCTGCTATGTGTTTAACACCCATCTTTCATTCTCAACTATAACAAACAGTACAGTTTCCTTACGCTGTAATTCTACTTAAAGGAAAGCGTAAGACGGAAACGTATGACTTGTGCATGAGTCAAGTCCATTAAAAAAAAATCTTTCAACAGCTTTGGAAACAATCAAAAGGTTCAACAAAGCTTGATTACCACTACCATTTCATAAACTCTATATCCAAGTTGTGGTAAGTGACCAGTGGCCAATAATATAGGAGTGGGTTGTTATTGAGAGAAATACTTGGATCAGGGCTTGTATTCGTAAAGCATTCCAGAGTAGGAGAGGTGAACTAGAATCAGGTCCCTCCTGTCCATTGAATTCTTATTCAATATGATCTAAAATGCTAAACTGATCCTAGATCAGCACTCCAAACCAAGGAGTCCATGCAGCTTTTAGACCAACAGATCTCTCTGTTTTTTGTTGTTGTTGTGATATGTGAAGAAGAGAGAGATGTCAGTCACTGCAGCAGGACGACATCGGTAGAATCTCTGTTCAGTACTAAGCAATGTCCAAGAAATGAATGTAATGACTAATTGACCATAATGAAAAACTCTGCCCTCTTGTGGTACATTTGAAAGCACTCTCTCGCTCTCTGTCTCTCTGTCTCTCTCTCTCTCTCTCTCTCTCCCTCCCTCCTTCCCTCTGTCCCTCTCATCCTCTCTCTCTCAAATCCTTACCGTGAGAAAAGATTTCTCTCCAAATATAATTTCCTGAATGGCTGGTTTTATATTGGTTCTCTCTGTCACATTGAGTTGACACAGCAAGTCTAATTTACATAACCCCCAATTATTTCAATTCCCATTGCCAAAACATGGGATAGCCATATCTGTTATGGACACTGTGCTTGTTAGGTTTTAGCAAATTTTTTAGCAATGAGTACACTGTCTGGCTATCACACGATTTCAAAATGGCCCAGTGGTTATGGAGCTCAAATCAGAACCAAACTGAATATAAAATGGCCCAGTGGTTATGGAGCTCAAATCAGAACCAAACTGAATATAAAATGGCCCAGCGGTTATGGAGCTCAAATCAGAACCAAACTGAATATAAAATGGCCCAGCGGTTATGGAGCTCAAATCAGAACCAAACTTTATATAAAATGATGAGAGAACTCTGATTGGACAAATCTGTCTGCACAGAACTGAGTAACACAACTTCAAGAAACCAATAACTTATAAATCAATTAGCATTTTAACTAAGGGAATATAAAAGGTAGCTGAATTCAACATTATAGTCCAGCTGGTGTATAAATTACATTGTAGACACAGGGGTCTATGAAATATATACTGTACAGGGTACTGTATGTAGTTAAGTGTATGTGTTAATACAAAGGGGGTTCTATAACACTCTGTTGTGCAAAACCATCATGCACGGCAAAAGTCTGTGTCTGCTTGAACATTGTTCTTGCAATATACTGTGCTATTGTTCCCCACAGGGAAGTCTCTGAAGCCTATGCCCCCATTAGGGGTATACATGGGCTGTATGCGGTAGTCTCCCTTCAGGAGCTGCTCGTTGTTCAGGGACACTATCTGGAAGCTGGTCTCAGTCATTTCCAGTATAGAGTTATCCTTTTTGGTTCCTGCCTCTCCATAGTCATCTTTTCTCCTGCCCTTGTTGTATTTCCAATTGGTCGAGGACGACCGGTCCTTCTTGTGCATGTGCCAGCAGAATATGCTGAGGAGAAGCACCAGGACAACAATCACAGCGCCTCCAATGAGGCCAGCCAGGAGGAAGGGAGAGCTGGGGTCCTGCTGGGTGGCCTGCTCCGGCCACAACGGACCTTTATTATTATCTGGACCATAGGAGACCGGCTTAGTCACAGCCTCTGAACACACTGTATCATCCTTGGGCCGGTAGTTATTGAACACGTCTAAGGGGATGACACAGATTCGGTAGGTGGATTTAGGCTCGAGGTTGGCCAACCGTATGCCCCGGTGCTCCCCTCCCACCATCCTATCCCGGACCGTGTCTCCAGACAGGCTGGGACCCATCTTGGCCCAGGTGACCTTGTAGGCTGTGACAGGGAAGGAGGCCACCCAGCTGACGTGGATGGCTGAACCGTTGAGTATGGTGAACTTGATTTGCAGGTTCTCCCGCTCTGGGTCCAGGGGTGGCAGGTTAGTCCTCTGTTCCCCGTCTCTGGGAGGGGAAGAGGAGAAGAGAGGGGGGTGATGTGTGGGTGAGGAGGGGAGCTTGGAGGGGGAGAGAGGGAGTGCATATCTGATGGGGAGTTTGTCAAGGAGGGAGGGGAGCGGGAGGTCAGGCCTGGTGAGGTGGGGGGCAGGTTGATGGGCGGAGGGGCAGTTGTGGTGCTGTGAGGGCACTGGATCAGCTCAGTGTTCAGCTCTCTGATTACCATGCCACGGACCCTCTCAGGTTTCTGGCACATGAAGCCGCGCACGTTGAGGGAGGTTGGCAGGGACTTTAACCACAGTATGACCCAGTTAATGCTGCAGTCACACAGCCAAAGGTTGTTCCGAACAGTGAGCTGTCTGAGGCTGACGAGGCCGTCAAAGACCCCCTGTGTCAGGGACTGCAGCTGGTTGTTGGAAATATCCAGTCTCTCTAGCCTTCTCAGTCCCTCGAAAGACGTCACAGGGATCTCATTCATCTGATTATCCTGAAAGTTCAGCTTCACCAGAACGTCCCCCGGGAGCAGTGGGGGTGGGTAGGTGAGGGAGTTCCGCGCCAGAGACAGCTCCCGGAGCATTACCAGGTCCTGGAATGTTCCAGGTGCCACACCCTCGTCTGTCAGCAGGTTCCCATCCAGCAGGAGGCGTTCTAACCTCGTCACATTCCTGAACGCCTCCTCTGCGATAACCGCGATCCGGTTCTCGTCCAATCGCAGCTCTTTGAGATCTTCTGGTAGACCAATAGGGACGCTGCTCAGGTGATTCTTTGTAAGGAAGAGCATCTTGAGGCTGATTGCCTCTCTGAACGCCCCTTCTTCCACCCCAACCGTGGAGATGGAGTTATCGTCCAGATGTAGCTCTTCCAGCCACAGCAGCTGGGCCAGTGCGGTCCGGGAAATGGTCTGGATATTGTTCTCCTGCAGGTGCAGCACCCGAACATTCTTGGGCAGGTTGATGGGGAACTCGTCAAGCTGGTTGCCGTAGAGATAGACATTCTCCACGGAGGCTATGTGGTGAAACTCCAAGGGGAAGCCGGCATTGTTTATCTGGTTGTTGTGGAGGTAGAGGGTCTTGTAGCCCTCTCCGATCCCTAGAGGCACCGAGGTCAGGCTTCTCTCATTGCAGTAAACAAAGGTCCTGTCACAACGGCACTCCTCTGGGCAGCTGGACCCGGACGCCCGGGAGAACTGCATGTGCAGGCCCAGCAGTATGGGTATCCACGGCCTGAGGAAAGAGACCCAGTCCTTATTCCACACACGCCCTGACTGATGGAGCTCCATTATTAACAATATGACATACAGATGATTTGTCGTGAGAAAAATGACAAATTCCAACCAACAACCACCACAACAAAAAAAGGAACAAAAACAATAAAAATCCAAAGAGGAAAAAAATGTTCTGTAACAAGCTGTGTCTGCTTAGTTCCCTGCCCCAGCAGTCAGCACTGGTGGAGCGGCGGCAGCAGCACTGCTGGAGGAGGCCTCTGGTGGTAATCCCTCAGTAATTGCCTGTCCTAAGCCTCCCAACACAAGAGCAATGGTCTCATTAAGCAATGCGCTTCCTTCGCCGGCCTCCATCCACGCTCGCTCGCTATGGGGACGACAGAAAAGCTCATCACATTTTCACTCTCAGTCAGCCGCTGCGGAGCACTGTGAGGGCCAATTTAAAATGGTGGCTACCAGAGAGCCGTGTAACGTACACTCAGGGTTATCATTGGAGAGCCCTCCCTCCTCCTTCTCTTCCTCTCTTTCAGTCTCTCTCTTGCTGTTTCTCTCGTTTGCTTCACACAAGTTTGGGCACAGACTGATGAAGCCTCCGTTGGACTTGAAATTTGGATCCAGAGGCCTATTTCAAAGAAACAAATAGAGAAATCAGTGGGCTGTTCTTTCTTAGAATGCTTGTGTTTCCTCTATATAAACATAAAGGAATACTTTAATTTGAATAACTCAAAGACAAAGTGAAGAGTTGTCAATTGGATAGAACAGACTGGTGCATGGTAATGAGTTTGACTCTTATTTCATATTCCTCACCAGACATGTACTGCAGCAGTGGATATTATTTAAAGAAAGTTTATGTTGAACCATGCTCTTGTTGTAAAAATAATTAGATATCACTTACATTACAGTGTTCTTACAGTGTAATTACATTAGAATGAACAATGTAAGAAGTATTGTAAGTCATAATTACAAAGTTGTAAAAATGAAGTGTCTATGAAAATTTCAGTAAAGCATTGTGGGTTTAATCCCTATCAAAATCAACAATGGAAACATAATCGTGTGGAGCTGCACATTATCAATGAGCAGGTTGTACTTTTTTTAAACTTCAGCATGTGCTGAAGCTGACAAGAAATACTGAATGAACTCAACACAGAGAGAGAAATAAATACATAGAAAAACAAATGCATACATAAATGAATAAATAGATCAATAAATAAAGTAAATTGAGTCTGGAATAAAGACAAGCTGGCAAATGTCTTATGAGCGCTGAGTCGTGAAGTGAGTGATGCTGAAGAGATCACTGGCTCTGTGCACTCAAACTTGTAGAGGGCATTGAGGTGTTTAATCTGTCAAATGCCGCGGTGATGGACAGAGCTCTGCTCCACTGCACTCACAAGAAGCACAGAGCAGTCCTCCAATGGTAATGAGAAAGAGAGAGAGAGGGGGGAGATGCACATGACATGAAGAATAACATTTTATAACACAGCCCTTACACAGAGAGAGAGAGAGGCACAGAAACATCAGTGAAAACAGTTCTATTTAAATAAAAAATGTTGTGATTCAGTAGTTTTTGTTAGAGGGGGAAGAGCAACTTGCAACTGAGGCTAAAGCTGGACATGATGAACATGTGCTGTCAACAGAGATAAAACTGGACAAATGTCTACTGTTCGGAGGGAAACTAAGATCGATGTGGACTACTACTTCTCTGAAGGAAGAGGTGCTGAATGCACAAGGTCACAAGACAAGACACAATACTCTAGTGAAGTTGAATGCCCTAAATATGCAGTTAATGACGATTGTGCTTTAAAACATACAACGTCCCTGGAGAGTTGACATCTTTAATTAACTTGTTATGCAAAGAGATGTAAGAGAATACACTAAAGTGGGCCAATACAGTTTGTATTCAAGCACTCACAAATAAACTTGCAACCCACCTCCCATAATTGACAATATCACCACTATCCATTTCAGACAGTATCAATTTTTAAAGCTGTTTGGACTGATCTTCAGATATGACCACATTAATTAATTATAAAGGTAGTTAAGAGATGAAGGGGGCAGGTAATGATATTACACATGGCTGGCTGTCATTTCCTCAAATGTCATCCAAAATGGCTAAGACATTATTTGATTATGTATTGTAACTCTCCACTGTTTACACTGTCAGGGCAGGAGGATCAGAAGCCTGGCTGACAAGGAGGTTAGTTGGTGTGCCTCCCCCGCAACGAATGGTAGACTGCAAAACATGGATCACCAGTTTATATCTGGATACCTATTGATTTATCACAGGTAAAGCCTCGGCAACGTCCGTAATAACCTTGGCCGATGTCTCAATCAGAGCCATCCATTTTAAGGTTGATTACAGGTTGATTACAGTCGCCAGCAGCAGCGTAGGTAAAAGTTCCTCATCATTACCAATTTGTCACAGACCGCAGGTGAATTTCAAACGCTGCGCAAAAAGAGGGAATATAGCGAGAGACTTGCGGTACCAATATATTTAATGTCTGAAACGGCTCACTTGCAGTGTCTTATTCAAATACAATAAACAAATATAAATTGATTTTGTTGAAAATGTGCAGTTAGTGTTGTAGGCTTGTTTTCCATTTCGAAATAAACATAATATGTGTGCGTAAAACATATGCGTAAAATCCAATTAATTATATTTTAGTTAAAGCAGCAATCTGCGACTGCTACATCAATTTTTAGACTTAAAAATGTATGGTAGATGCCCATTGATACTTAAAGAATAGAACTTATGAATGCCTCATGACCTTAGTTTAACTGTCATACCACACCAAAACCCAAAACACAAGCTTGCTTTACTCTATTGCTTGTAAACAATGCAATTGTAAACAAACAATGTATAGCCTCAAAACATAGTTGAAACTACAATTGTTATATCATTGATGGTCAGTCCTTGCATCCATAGCTCTGTCTATGTAATTTGAGAGTGGTGACATTAGTCCAGCCCCATCCATCCCTCAGCTCTTTATCAAATCAGTGGCGGGGTACCACTCTGTTATTGTTTCAACTGCATATTGCCTATTTAAAGTTTTAAAATATATATGTATATTTACCATCGCAGGGCTATTATATACCTAGTGGACAGCGTAGTATGTATTTCATAACGCATGTCCAGATGTTAGCGATAAAACGTAGGATAGCCTATCGGCTACCAGTAAGACGGGCAACAACAAAGTAATGTGTCTTACTTCACCTTTTTCGGAGATGCTGAAAGCCGTTTTACTGTATATCCATTGAGCATGGTGAACTATCCCTGGTCAGATCCCCCCAGTAAATGACACCTAGCGCAGGCGTTTACAATTTCAGGCAACGCTGCGATTCCACATCTTGACGGGTGTACTCCGTAGTCCTAGTGACTCTGTCCGAGAGTCCCCGAAGGTGGGTGGTGTTGCGGGGGGCATGCTGTCCACTTGGGTCCGGGTCCAGGCAACGATTCAGTTTATCCGCAGTACGATGCCCCAGCAGCAGTCCTTTGCCTCTTGGGCTGGTTCAGAGGCGCCCCCGAGTTCCGTGTTGCCTTCAAAAGATTAAATGATTACATTAGGCGAAGAACGGGGGACTTTTGGCACCCACCCCTTCCCCGTGTACACCCGAATGCAGCGGCAGAGCGCTTTTCCCAATAAAGCGGTCCGATCTCCCAGTCACAGTGACTACCACCGGATAGTTTATTGCTAATGCAAGAATTGCCTTTTCCCCTTGAAACCCTTGGGAGACGTTTACTGCAATCAATTCAGCTGATAGCGATCTCTCCTCACTGCCACTGCTCGCTCTCTCTCTCTCTCTCTCTCTCTCTCTCGCTCTCTCTCTCTCTAATTCAATGCAAAGGAGCTTTATTGGCATCTGTTTAAATTGCCACAGCAAATGAAATAAACAATAAACAAAAGTGAGAAGAAATAAAAGCATCAACAAAAACCGTTCAGAAAACAACAGTCAACATTGCGCTCACAGCGGTTTCAAGAAGACAAAAACATTTCTAGTGTTATATTATCAGCTATCTACCGTGTTTTAGCTATCTAGCTCTGTGTTTTAGCAATGTGCAAGTCCTTGTAGTACACTAGTGGGGGAAGATAAAGAAACAGATGACTATTTGTTGTATTTACAATGTTGTTTGTATTTCTCCTAACAGATATGGGACTTTATCAATGTTTGTTTTGTTTTTAAAATCTTTGTGGGTCTGTGTGATCTGTGGGAAATATCTGTCTCTTGTCTCTAATATATTCACAAATGAAGCAGGATGTTAAGAAGTGCAGCTGTTTCCACCTCATTTTGTGGACAGTGGGCACATATCATGTCTTCACTTGAGAGCCAGGTCTATCTATGGTGACCTCTCTCATTAGCAAGGCTGTGCTCATTGATTCAGTACATAGCCAATGGTTTTCTTCATTTTGGGTCAGTTACAGTGCTCAGGTATTCTGCTAGTGTGTCATCTCTGTTTAGGGCCAGGAAACATTTACTCATACTTTTATTGGATCTAATTGTGTTGCTGTCCTAGGCTCTGTGGGGTCTGTTTGTGTTTGTGAGCAGAGCCCCCAGAACCAGTTGGCTGAGGGTCCTCCTCTGTAGGTTAAACTGTAGGTGCTGGCTTTGTGGTGGAATGTATGGGCATCACTTCCTCACAAGAGGCATCAGTGCCTGGCTATGAAACAAATTAACGAGTCAACATTGCTCCTCTGTCATTAGCTAGTTGCATACCAGATACACGTGTCTCATTTAACCATTGTTGCTATGCTATTGGGCTATATTGCATGAGGCTATAACATATAAACCACAGCTCTGCATATAATGAATGTACACAATTCATTTTTCAAAAAGACTATTACCAAGATGGAAATAAAAGAGTCTTGAAAGACTATTTTGGGTTCCTTCTAATCAGGACCTCTAAGTGGCTAATAGTTTCTTGTGAAGAGTTGGACTGGGATAGGATTACAAAATGTTACAGCAGGACCAGAATATCCCGACCACTGTTGGCAGACAGTCTCCCGCTGAGATGAAACGTGTTCATTATGACGGTTTCAGATGGGAGCGGATGCTGTTATGATTTATTGAAATGGGTAGCTAAGTCAAAATGGTCAGATGAGTTTGATTCAGGACTCCAGCACCCCCCCACTACTGGAGACCATATAATTCCATGGCAGGAGTTATTTGAATACATTCCCTCAGTATTCAAACAGTCATTTGGATACATTCCCTCAGTATTCAAACAGTCATTTGGATACATTCCCTCAGTATTTGTTCATATCCAGTTTTTCCTACAGTACATTACACAGCACTGATTCAGCCCGCTCACACACTCGGTCAGTAGAATCCCATGTAGAAGCACCACATGGCCCATTCTGAGTTCCACACAAAAACAACAGAGTGGACATCCTAATACACAGTGCAGATAATATATTATTGTCTGTGTTAGTATAATTTGTCGATAAAGCACTCAATCAACAATTCCAATGGCAAATATACACAAATCCTAATTCAAAAGCATTGTAATTGTCATTTTCAGTAAATTGTCCACTCATGTAATGTACCAGATATGAAGCTGCTATTGCCTGTGACCTTGATGCTGCTTTGCCAGCCAAATTTACATCCCCACATGACCCTGCCTGGAAATGGTTGACGTGTGCTTTTTAATTACTGGTATCAATGCAGATACAATGACAACATGTAAAGGGGTAGAGTACGTGTTAATGGATGGGCTATATGGATAGCCAATGCAAAAGGCAGACTGATTGATCAATCGGATCAATTTGTGATCATTAGTCATATGTAGATGACACACACCCGCACGCACACAGGAACGCACACACACATTTTGAATACTAACATTTTGCATCCACAAATCACATGACATAATAAAGGATTCAAACATTTCAAAGGTCATTGATGCATGGACACTTAAGGAAACAAAAAGCACCCTCTCTTCCACACAGCTAGGCTGCCCATAACGGCTGAATCAGAGCAGTACCTAGCCAGTTGTTTTCAAGCCTGCGATCTGAAGGCCACGTACCGTAATACTATGTACTGTTTGTAGCCGAGACTGACAAATATCAATGCCACCAATTTCCATCTGTATCCCAGGCTGTCCAAGCGTGATTTGATGGGCTGGTATTTAAGGAGCATTTCAGAAAAAGCCTGCTCCATGGAACAATCGAATGAGCAGGACACTTCCAAAATCAGCACCTCCCTCTGGCCTCCCACCACAACAACTATATCTGGCTTATTCACACACACGCACACGCACACACACACACACCACACATGCGTGTGTGCGCACATACACACTCATGAATAACTCTCTCAAACACACATACACAGGCCTTTAGCCTTTGAATATCATCATTAGTATTATGTGTACACTGCCTCATTGTGACATTATCTGGGGCTTATGGCTTTAAATTCAACTGCCAAATGCCACATCTGCTCTCTCTCTCTCTGACCACTTCCATAATTAAAACGATATGCAAATCTGCCAGTTGGTTATTGTTATTAATGAGATGATGGGCTATATCAGGCCCTCACTGACAATAAATTGCTCATGGTATTTTGTTTGCGTTGTGTTGGAATAACCTGTGTTATTATGAGATTATGTAGCCTACAGAATGAAGGCTTTAGGAGTCAGCTGCTAAATCAACAAATGCAGTGTCTCTAAGCACAGTCTTCAATATTCAAAGCACTGTCTGACTTTACAGAAATGGATTATTCACTCTCTAGCTCAAAAGAGGGAAGCATAATGTTTCTATAGAATATGTTTTTGTTATGTTAAGTGTGCCACAACTTTTGCATGTTTCATCTAAACCAATATTGCACTTCTGATTTGAGAGACTACAGGGTTTGAGGTTTTTAAGCAGGACAAAGGTTGTACGTGAACCATGAAATTAAACCTAGTGGATACTTTATGTGGACTATATGCACACATTCAGTGCAAGTTCAACAGGCTATATGAAGGTGGCAGTAGTGTACAGGATTGTACCACTTCTTTACAGAGAGGGGGAGTCATGGTAAGTCACATTATACACACTCAAGTTTAAGGATATAGACCTTTCCTTTGACCCCTTGAAGTGTTGTGCCATGAACAGTCTCTAAAACATATCATTGTGACCCTGCGAGTACATAGAGATGTACAGTTGACTGCTTCCATCACGTGGACTGGGAGATGTTTCGTATTGCGTCAGACAACAACATTGACGAATACGCTGATTCGGTGTGCGAGTTCATTAGAACGTGCGATTAAGATGTCATTCCCATAGCAACGATTAAAACATTCCCTAACCAGAAACCTTGGATTGATGGCAGCATTCGTGTGAAACTGAAGGCACGAACCACTGCTTTTAATCAGGGCAAGGTGTCTGGTAACATGACTGAATACAAACAGTGCAGCTATTCCCTCCGCAAGGCTATCAAACAAGCTAAGCGCCAGTACAGAGACAAAGTAGAATCTCAATTCAACGGCTCAGACACAAGAGGCATGTGGCAGGGTCTACAGTCAATCACGGACTATAGGAAGAAACCCAGCCCAGTCACGGACCAGGATGTCTTGCTCCCAGGCAGACTAAATAACTTTTTTGCCCGCTTTGAGGACAATACAGTGCCACTGACACGGCCTGCAACGAAAACATGCGGTCTCTCCTTCACTGCAGCCGAAGTGAGTAAGACATTTAAACGTGTTAACCCTCGCAAGGCTGCAGGCCCAGACGGCATCCCCAGCCGCGCCCTCAGAGCATGCGCAGACCAGCTGGCCGGTGTGTTTACGGACATATTCAATCAATCCCTATACCAGTCTGCTGTTCCCACATGCTTCAAGAGGGCCACCATTGTTCCTGTTCCCAAGAAAGCTAAGGTAACTGAGCTAAACGACTACCGCCCCGTAGCACTCACATCCGTCATCATGAAGTGCTTTGAGAGACTAGTCAAGGACCATATCACCTCCACCCTACCTGACACCCTTGACCCACTCCAATTTGCTTACCGACCAAATAGGTCCACAGACGATGCAATCTCAACCACACTGCACACTGCCCTAATCCATCTGGACAAGAGGAATACCTATGTGAGAATGCTGTTCATCGACTACAGCTCGGCATTCAACACCATAGTACCCTCCAAGCTCGTCATCAAGCTCGAGACCCTGGGTCTCGACCCCGCCCTGTGCAACTGGGTTCTGGACTTCCTGACGGGCCGCCCCCAGGTGGTGAGGGTAGGCAACAACATCTCCTCCCCGCTGATCCTCAACACTGGGGCCCCACAAGGGTGCGTTCTGAGCCCTCTCCTGTACTCCCTGTTCACCCACGACTGCGTGGCCATGCACGCCTCCAACTCAATCATCAAGTTTGCGGACGACACAACAGTGGTAGGCTTGATTACCAACAACGACGAGACGGCCTACAGGGAGGAGGTGAGGGCCCTCGGAGTGTGGTGTCAGGAAAATAACCTCACACTCAACGTCAACAAAACTAAGGAGATGATTGTGGACTTCAGGAAACAGCAGAGGGAACACCCCCATCCACATCGATGGAACAGTAGTGGAGAGGGTAGCAAGTTTTAAGTTCCTCGGCATACACATCACAGACAAACTGAATTGGTCCACTCACACAGACAGCATCGTGAGGAAGGCGCAGCAGCGCCTCTTCAACCTCAGGAGGCTGAAGAAATTCGGTTTGTCACCAAAAGCACTCACAAACTTCTACAGATGCACAATCGAGAGCATCCTGGCGGGCTGTATCACCGCCTGGTATGGCAACTGCACCGCCCTCAACCGTAAGGCTCTCCAGAGGGTAGTGAGGTCTGCACAACGCATCACCGGGGGCAAACTACCTGCCCTCCAGGACACCTACACCACCCGATGCTACAGGAAGGCCATAAAGATCATCAAGAACATCAACCACCCGAGCCACTGCCTGTTCACCCCGCTGTCATCCAGAAGGCGAGGTCAGTACAGGTGCATCAAAGCTGGGACCGAGAGACTGAAAAACAGCTTCTATCTCAAGGCCATCAGACTGTTAAACAGCCACCACTAACATTGAGTGGCTACTGCCAACACACTGTCAATGACACTGACTCTACTCCAGCCACTTTAATAATGGGAATTGATGGGAAATGATGTAAATATATCACTAGCCACTTTAAACAATGCTACCTTATATAATGTTACTTACCCTACATTATTCATCTCATATGCATACGTAGATACTGTACTCTATATCATCGACTGCATCCTTATGTAACACATGTATCACTAGCCACTTTAACAATGCCACTTGGTTTACATACTCATCTCATATGTATATACTGTACTCGATATCATCTACTGTATCTTGCCTATGCTGCTCTGTACCATCACTCATTCATATATCCTTATGTACATATTCCTTATCCCCTTACACTGTGTATAAGACAGTAGTTTTTTTTTGAATTGTTAGTTAGATTACTTGTTCGTTATTACTGCATTGTCGGAACTAGAAGCACAAGCATTTCGCTACACTCGCATTAACATCTGCTAACCATGTGTATGTGACAAATAAAATTTGATTTGATTTGATTTGATTTGATTTGATTTGATTTGATTATCAGGGCACAAATATCTGCCCAGAAAATATATTAATCTGCTGTAAAAGTAAACAATATGGATGATGCTTCATAAAATATTTTTGTTCAATGTCTATAAAGGGCAAAGTTATTACCTTCTTAAATGATATTTATTACATTCTGACTTGAAATCCAATGAAGCCAATGTAGCTATATGTCATATCATTCTCCACAGGATATTGGTGGTACCTTAACTGGGGAGGATGGGTTCATGGTAGTGGCTGGAGCAGGTATCAAAAGTATGAAACAAATGGTGTCAATGTGTTTGATGCCATTTCATTCACTCCGTTCCGTCCATTATTATGAGCCGTCCTCCCCTCAGCAGCCTCCTATGACTTTCTCATGTTTTCATGCTACCATCAGATCCATCTATCCAAGGGTACTTTTGTGAGATGTGAACAATATGAATGACATTCTTCTCTATGTCTGATGAGAGTCACAGCTATGAATGCTTCATTGTACTTTTCCGTTTTACCATATTTCTATTAAAGCATGCACGCATGCACGCACGCACACACACACACACACACACACACACACACACACACACACACACACACACACACACACACACACACACACACACACACACACACACACACACACACACACACACACACAGAGAGAGAGACAGGCAGAGAGAGACACACACGCAGAAAGAGAGAGCGAGAAAGACACAGAGAGAGAGAGAAACAGGGAGAGAGAGACATCTAGACATCTAGACAGCCATAACACCTCATCATACCCCTCAAAGGGAGAAACAATAAACAGACCCGGGGAGTAGGAGAGAAAGGGTGTCAGTGTTCAATCAGAAACTTATTTATTTAATCAGCCAGTTCTCAGTCTGAGGCAAATTAAGAGGCTAAAAAAAGATCCTGGGTACAACATACGTGATCTGGATGGCAGCACATGGATGTGGTTCGGTAATGTGTGTCAAGCTGTGAAAACACAGACTGGATTCTAACAGAGAGACGCCTGTTACTGGCCAGACCACAGACACACTGACAGACAGGAGAGCTAAGGACAGGGAGGGTCAATGAGGTAACAGGAGCTCTCTTTCGCTATCTTTCTCTCTCTCACTACTTCTCCCTCACCACTATTTTTCTTTGTCCATCCAACTCTTTCTCCCGCTCAACAAATCTCTATCCCTTCTTCTCCCTCGCTTCTCTTTTTCTTTGTCCATCCAACTCTTTCTCCCGCTCTACAAATGATCCCTTCTTCTCCCACTCCTCTCTTTTTCTTTGTCCATCCAACTCTTTCTCCCGCTCTACAAAGTCTCTATCCCCTCTTCTCCCTCTACCCTCTCTTTTTCTTTGTCCATCCAACTCTTTCTCCCGCTCTACAAATCTCTATCCCCTCTTCTCCCTCTACCCTCTCTTTTTCTTTGTCCATCCAACTCTTTCTCCCGCTCTACAAATCTCTATCCCCTCTTCTCCCTCTACCCTCTCTTTTTCTTTGTCAATCCAACTCTTTCTCCCGCTCTACAAATCTCTATCCCCTCTTCTCAACTCTCCTCTCTGTTTTATTTTCTGTCTTGAACTTTTTATCCTTGTGGCTAAGATGGCCCTGACGGAGGCCGTCTCGCCTAAAGCTCCTACTTACCGTTGCAGGTTTATACTTTCCTTTGTAAAATATACAGGTTTGAGGTTAAATAACATTTTCGATAGACTGAGAGCATTGTTGTCACGTGTGCTCCCTCTCCGGCCTCTAGGTCACCAGGCTGCTCGTTATGGCGCACACCTGTCACCAGTGTTACACGTATAGTGACACACACCTGGACTACATCACCTCCTTGATTACCTGCCCTTTATATGTCACTCCCATTGGGTTCTTCCCTAGTTGTCATTGTTGCTGTTTCATGTCGGTGTGCTGTTTGTGTTTCTTGTTAAGTTCATTTATTTATTAAATGTATTCCCTCCCTGAACTTGCTTCCCAACTCTCAGCGTACATTGTTACAATTGTGTTTGTCCAACAATAAAATTCATCCTGAGGAATACAATTTGCCTAATAATGGTGCATGCAGTGTACACACGACTGCGTGGCCTCACACAGTTCCAACTCCATCATCAAGTTTGCTGACAACACGACAGTAGTAGGCCTGATCACCAACAACAACAAGACGGCCACAGGGAGGAGGTTGCCACTCTGACAGCATGGTGCCAGGTAAACAATCTCTCCCTTAATGTCAGAAAAAAAGGATCTGATTGTGGACTTCCGGAGGAACCAGGCTGGGCACGCCCCCATCCTCATCATGTTCCTCGGCGTACACATCTCTGAGGTGCTGAAATGGTCAAACAGCACAAACACTGTTGTGAGGAAAGCACAACAGCGATTCTTGAACCTCAGGATGCTGAAGAAATGTGGCCTGTCCCCAAGGGCCGTCACAGTGTTCTACAGGAGCACCATCGAGAGCATACTGTCGGGCTGCATCGCAGCCTGGTACGGCAATTCAGCTCTACCACCGCGGATCACATTGTTGGAGCTCGTAGCTCCTCCCCCTGTCCCTCCCCTTAATGTGTATATATTATTATTTGTATTTATTCTATATTTGTAGGTTTTTAGCTGTGTACTGCATTGTTGGAGCTCGGAGTACAAGAATTTCACTGTGCCCTGTAATTACATCTGCAACACTGTATATGTGACTATCAAACTATCTAATCTAATTCCCATCTATCAAACTCTACCCCCTCTATTCAACAGTACACACATCAGTCTTTCTCATTCATCTCTCATTCTCTTCAGCTCATTATTTATACTCTTCTCTGTCAAATTCTATCTCTCCCCGGATCTCTATCTCCACCACTCTCTCCAAAAACACTCTCTATCTCCTCACCATACGTTGTCTTTGATATCAAGTCTGATTGGGGATGTTCCACTCTGAGTTTTACATCCTAAATGCTTTGTAGTTCTGCCAGTGTCTTTTCTCTCTCTGTGCTCTTTTGGCTGACCATTACCATTATTTGTGTGACCCATTTTGACATCATCAGACAACAAAGGAGTTCCCAGCAGTGTGTTCCATTTCAGATCTATCTTAGTTCAACTTCAATCTCAGATCATAGGTTCAGAGTAGAGATATGGTCTGTGTCACAAATGGCACCCTATCCCCTTCACAGCGTACTACATTTGACTATGGGGCTCTGGTCAAAAGTATTGCACTATAAAGGGAATCAGGTGCCATTTGCGATACACACCATGAACCCATGGAGGTTTGTTTACAACACAAAGCGTGTCTGAATAGATACAACTCCTACTTGTTGGAATGGAATGAGTAGTAAGCTACAGTAATAACGTCCTGAGAGACCGTCATGGAGTCCGGTTCACCAACCAACACCCTCAGGCAGGCCCACAGGCATCCATGTACTAGGACACAACAACACTCACTCAGCCCAACCTAACGCTTCATTTTTCTGTCCTTTATTGTACTTTCATTTCATCCCATGACACAAGTGATATCGTTGTTAATATTCGCTGAACATCCAGTACTGTGCTTGATGGCTGTTTTGTGATTATCGCACCAGGTTGAGGTTGAGTAAACAGAGTAAACAGATAAATAGCTTCAAGCAATAACCAGGTTTCGCTCCTAACATCAACGTAGCTCTGATCTTCTACTTCTACTCTGATCTTCTACTCTTTCCACACTTGCTCCCCCACCTCGACTCCCTTCTATGTACTGTACCTCCTCTCTCTCTCTTTCTCTCTCTCTCTCTCTCTCTCTCTCTCTCTCTCTCTCTCTCTCTCTCAGCATTCCTCCTCATTCTCTGTGCTCTGTGGAGCTTGTATCACTAGGTCTGCAGTGGCTGACCAGATCTCCTCCCTGTCTCCCCCTCTCGTCCCTCCGCTCCACCTCCTTCCTTTCTCTTCTTTCTCTCTGTCTTCTCCTCTCTTTTCCACCCCCTCCTTCCTCTTTGCATTCCTCCTCTTGCTCTGTGCCCTGGGCTGTCTGTATCAGTATGGACCCAGCCTGCAGGGGCCGACCAGATGGTCGGGGCCAGGAGAAGGCTCCACTCCACTGACTCAGAGAGGGTTCTGGCTGTGCTCTCGCCTGAAGGGCCGAGCTGAGGGCCGGATTCGGGGCTGAGGGCCGAGCTGGGGACTGAGGGCTGGACTGGGTGCTGAGGGGCTGGACTGGGGGCCGAGGGCCGAGCTAGGGCGTGCCTCGCTTGATCTCAGTTGCACCGCACCACTGAAGACACCGGCTGCTACCTGCTGCCTGCTACACATAGCTAGCTGCTGCAGCCCACACCTCCCCCAGAGAGGAGGAGAGGTAGAGAAAGGAGAAAGTAACGTCTTGAAGAGAGGAGAAAAATATGTTGCAGAAGACAGTGTAAGAAGAAAGAAAAATGGCTTCTAGTATTTGAGTGAATCTTCACATGGATTAATTAATCCGCCTGAAATGTATGTTGATAGGACAGAGCCTTGCCCTTGGTCTGTATGACAATTAAGGCTCTCTAGATTACATTCACATACTTTTCTTCATGTGCATCAGCGTCATATGCATGCTTCATACAGAAAGGAGTTTTTGTCAAAGTAAACAGCGCTCCATCATGTTCCCCCTTGTAAACAGCGCTCCATCATGTTCCTCCTTGTAAACAGCGCTCCATCATGTTCCCCCTTGTAAACAGCGATCCATCATGTTCCTCCTTGTAAACAGAGCTCCATCATGTTCCCCCTTGTAAACAGCGCTCCATCATGTTCCCCCTTGTAAACAGAGCTCCATCATGTTCCTCCTTGTAAACAGCGCTCCATCATGTTCCCCCTTGTAAACAGCGCTCCATCTTGTTCCCCCTTGTAAACAGAGCTCCATCATGTTCCTCCTTGTAAACAGAGCTCCATCATGTTCCCCCTTGTAAACAGCGCTCCATCATGTTCCCCCTTGTAAACAGTTCTCCATCATGTTCTCCTTTATAAACAGCACTCCATCATGTTCCCCCTTGTAAACAGCGCTCCATCATGTTCCCCCTTATAAACAGAGCTACATCATGTTCCCCCTTATAAACAGCGCTCCATCATGTCCCCCCTTGTAAACAGTTCTCCATCATGTTCCCCCTTGTAAACAGTTCTCCATCATGTTCCCCCTTGTAAACAGAGCTCCATCATGTTCCTCCTTGTAAACAGAGCTCCATCATGTTCCCCCTTGTAAACAGAGCTCCATCATGTTCCCCCTTGTAAACAGAGCTCCATCATGTTCCTCCTTGTAAACAGTTCTCCATCATGTTCCCCCTTGTAAACAGTTCTCCATCATGTTCCCCCTTGTAAACAGCGCTCCATCATGTTCCCCCTTATAAACAGCGCTCCATCATGTTCCCTCTTGTAAACAGAGCTCCATCATGTTCCCCCTTGTAAACAGTTCTCCATCATGTTCCCCCTTGTAAACAGCGCTCCATCATGTTCCCCCTTGTAAACAGCGCTCCATCATGTTCCCCCTTGTAAACAGCGCTCCATCATGTTCCCCCTTATAAACAGAGCTCCATCATGTTCCTCCTTATAAACAGCGCTCCATCATGTTCCCCCTTGTAAACAGTTCTCCATCATGTTCCCCCTTGTAAACAGTTCTCCATCATGTTCCCCCTTGTAAACAGTTCTCCATCATGTTCCCCCTTGTAAACAGAGCTCCATCATGTCCCCCTTGTAAACAGAGCTCCATCATGTTCCTCCTTGTAAACAGCGCTCCATCATGTTCCCCCTTGTAAACAGTTCTCCATCATGTTCCCCCTTGTAAACAGTTCTCCATCATGTTCCCCCTTGTAAACAGAGCTCCATCATGTTCCCCCTTGTAAACAGTTCTCCATCATGTTCCCCCTTGTAAACAGAGCTCCATCATGTTCCTCCTTGTAAACAGCGCTCCATCATGTTCCCCCTTGTAAACAGAGCTCCATCATGTTCCCCCTTGTAAACAGCGCTCCATCATGTTCCCCCTTGTAAACAGCGCTCCATCATGTTCCCCCTTGTAAACAGAGCTCCATCATGTTCCCCCTTGTAAACAGCGCTCCAACATGTTCCCCCTTGTAAACAGAGCTCCATCATGTTCCTCCTTGTAAACAGAGCTCCATCATGTTCCTCCTTGTAAACAGAGCTCCATCATGTTCCTCCTTGTAAACAGCGCTCCATCATGTTCCTCCTTGTAAACAGAGCTCCATCATGTTCCTCCTTGTAAACAGCGCTCCATCATGTTCCCCCTTGTAAACAGCGCTCCATCATGTTCCCCCTTGTAAACAGCACTCCATCATGTTCCCCCTTGTAAACAGAGCTCCATCATGTTCCCCCTTTGTAAACAGCGCTCCATCATGTTCCTCCTTGTAAACAGTGCTCCATCATGTTCCCCCTTGTAAACAGCGCTCCATCATGTTCCCCCTTGTAAACAGCGCTCCATCATGTTCCCCCTTGTAAACATTGCTCCATCATGTTCCTCCTTGTAAACAGCGCTCCATCACGTTCCCCCTTGTAAACAGCGCTCCATCATGTTCCCCCTTGTAAACAGCGCTCCATCATGTTCCCCCTTGTAAACATCGCTCCATCATGTTCCCCCTTGTAAACAGAGCTCCATCATGTTCCTCCTTGTAAACAGAGCTCCATCATGTTCCTCCTTGTAAACAGAGCTCCATCATGTTCCCCCTTGTAAACAGCGCTCCATCATGTTCCCCCTTGTAAACAGTTCTCCATCATGTTCTCCTTTATAAACAGCACTCCATCATGTCCCCCCTTGTAAACAGTTCTCCATCATGTTCCCCCTTGTAAACAGTTCTCCATCATGTTCTCCTTTATAAACAGCACTCCATCATGTCCCCCCTTGTAAACAGTTCTCCATCATGTTCCCCCTTGTAAACAGTTCTCCATCATGTTCCCCCTTGTAAACAGAGCTCCATCATGTTCCTCCTTGTAAACAGAGCTCCATCATGTTCCCCCTTGTAAACAGAGCTCCATCATGTTCCCCCTTGTAAACAGAGCTCCATCATGTTCCTCCTTGTAAACAGTTCTCCATCATGTTCCCCCTTGTAAACAGTTCTCCATCAAGTTCCCCCTTGTAAACAGCGCTCCATCATGTCCCCCTTGTAAACAGCGCTCCAACATGTTCCCCCTTGTAAACAGAGCTCCATCATGTTCCTCCTTGTAAACAGAGCTCCATCATGTTCCTCCTTGTAAACAGAGCTCCATCATGTTCCTCCTTGTAAACAGCGCTCCATCATGTTCCTCCTTGTAAACAGAGCTCCATCATGTTCCTCCTTGTAAACAGCGCTCCATCATGTTCCCCCTTGTAAACAGCGCTCCATCATGTTCCCCCTTGTAAACAGCGCTCCATCATGTTCCCCCTTGTAAACAGCGCTCCATCATGTTCCCCCTTGTAAACAGAGCTCCATCATGTTCCTCCTTGTAAACAGAGCTCCATCATGTTCCTCCTTGTAAACAGAGCTCCATCATGTTCCCCCTTGTAAACAGCGCTCCATCATGTTCCCCCTTGTAAACAGTTCTCCATCATGTTCTCCTTTATAAACAGCACTCCATCATGTTCCCCCTTGTAAACAGAGCTCCATCATGTTCCCCCTTGTAAACAGAGCTCCATCATGTTCCCCCTTGTAAACAGAGCTCCATCATGTTCCTCCTTGTAAACAGTTCTCCATCATGTTCCCCCTTGTAAACAGTTCTCCATCATGTTCCTCCTTGTAAACAGTTCTCCATCATGTTCCCCCTTGTAAACAGAGCTCCATCATGTTCCCCCTTGTAAACAGTTCTCCATCATGTTCCCCCTTGTAAACAGTTCTCCATCATGTTCCCCCTTGTAAACAGTTCTCCATCATGTTCCCCCTTGTAAACAGAGCTCCATCATGTTCCTCCTTGTAAACAGTTCTCCATCATGTTCCCCCTTGTAAACAGCGCTCCATCATGTTCCCCCTTGTAAACAGTTCTCCATCATGTTCCCCCTTGTAAACAGCGCTCCATCATGTTCTCCCTTATACACAGCGCTTAATCACGTTCCCCCTTGTAAACAGCGCTCCATCATGTTCCCCCTTGTAAACAGTTCTCCATCATGTTCTCCTTTATAAACAGCACTCCATCATGTTCCCCCTTGTAAACAGCGCTCCATCATGTTCCCCTTATAAACAGAGCTCCATCATGTTCCCCCTTATAAACAGCGCTCCATCATGTCCCCCTTGTAAACAGTTCTCCATCATGTTCCCCCTTGTAAACAGTTCTCCATCATGTTCCCCCTTGTAAACAGAGCTCCATCATGTTCCTCCTTGTAAACAGAGCTCCATCATGTTCCCCCTTGTAAACAGAGCTCCATCATGTTCCCCCTTGTAAACAGAGCTCCATCATGTTCCTCCTTGTAAACAGTTCTCCATCATGTTCCCCCTTGTAAACAGTTCTCCATCATGTTCCCCCTTGTAAACAGCGCTCCATCATGTTCCCCCTTATAAACAGCGCTCCATCATGTTCCCTCTTGTAAACAGAGCTCCATCATGTTCCCCCTTGTAAACAGTTCTCCATCATGTTCCCCTTGTAAACAGCGCTCCATCATGTTCCCCCTTGTAAACAGCGCTCCATCATGTTCCCCCTTGTAAACAGCGCTCCATCATGTTCCCTCTTATAAACAGAGCTCCATCATGTTCCTCCTTATAAACAGCGCTCCATCATGTTCCCCCTTGTAAACAGTTCTCCATCATGTTCCCCTTGTAAACAGTTCTCCATCATGTTCCCCCTTGTAAACAGTTCTCCATCATGTTCCCCCTTGTAAACAGAGCTCCATCATGTCCCCCTTGTAAACAGAGCTCCATCATGTTCCTCCTTGTAAACAGCGCTCCATCATGTTCCCCTTGCAAACAGTTCTCCATCATGTTCCCCCTTGTAAACAGTTCTCCATCATGTTCCCCCTCGTAAACAGAGCTCCATCATGTTCCCCCTTGTAAACAGTTCTCCATCATGTTCCCCCTTGTAAACAGTTCTCCATCATGTTCCCCCTTGTAAACAGAGCTCCATCATGTTCCCCCTTGTAAACAGTTCTCCATCATGTTCTCCTTTATAAACAGCACTCCATCATGTCCCCCTTGTAAACAGTTCTCCATCATGTTCCCCCTTGTAAACAGTTCTCCATCATGTTCCCCCTTGTAAACAGAGCTCCATCATGTTCCTCCTTGTAAACAGAGCTCCATCATGTTCCTCCTTGTAAACAGCGCTCCATCATGTTCCCCTTGTAAACAGCGCTCCATCATGTTCCCCTTGTAAACATCGCTCCATCATGTTCCCCCTTGTAAACAGAGCTCCATCATGTTCCTCCTTGTAAACAGAGCTCCATCATGTTCCTCCTTGTAAACAGAGCTCCATCATGTTCCCCCTTGTAAACAGCGCTCCATCATGTTCCCCCTTGTAAACAGTTCTCCATCATGTTCTCCTTTATAAACAGCACTCCATCATGTCCCCCCTTGTAAACAGTTCTCCATCATGTTCCCCCTTGTAAACAGTTCTCCATCATGTTCCCCCTTGTAAACAGAGCTCCATCATGTTCCCCCTTGTAAACAGAGCGCAATCATGTTCCTCCTTGTAAACAGTTCTCCATCATGTTCCCCCTTGTAAACAGTTCTCCATCATGTTCCCCCTTGTAAACAGCGCTCCATCATGTTCCCCCTTGTAAACAGCGCTCCATCATGTTCCCCCTTGTAAACAGAGCTCCATCATGTCCCCCTTGTAAACAGCGCTCCAACATGTTCCCCCTTGTAAACAGAGCTCCATCATGTTCCTCCTTGTAAACAGAGCTCCATCATGTTCCTCCTTGTAAACAGAGCTCCATCATGTTCCTCCTTGTAAACAGCGCTCCATCATGTTCCCCCTTGTAAACAGCGCTCCATCATGTTCCCCCTTGTAAACAGCGCTCCATCATGTTCCTCCTTATAAACAGCGCTCCATCATGTTCCCCCTTGTAAACAGTTCTCCATCATGTTCCCCCTTGTAAACAGAGCTCCATCATGTCCCCCCTTGTAAACAGTTCTCCATCATGTTCCCCCTTGTAAACAGTTCTCCATCATGTTCTCCTTTATAAACAGCACTCCATCATGTTCCCCCTTGTAAACAGTTCTCCATCATGTTCTCCTTTATAAACAGCACTCCATCATGTCCCCCCTTGTAAACAGTTCTCCATCATGTTCCCCCTTGTAAACAGTTCTCCATCATGTTCTCCTTTATAAACAGCACTCCATCATGTCCCCCCTTGTAAACAGTTCTCCATCATGTTCCCCCTTGTAAACAGTTCTCCATCATGTTCCCCCTTGTAAACAGAGCTCCATCATGTTCCCCTTTGTAAACAGAGCGCAATCATGTTCCTCCTTGTAAACAGTTCTCCATCATGTTCCCCCTTGTAAACAGTTCTCCATCATGTTCCCCCTTGTAAACAGCGCTCCATCATGTTCCCCCTTGTAAACAGAGCTCCATCATGTCCCCCTTGTAAACAGCGCTCCAACATGTTCCCCCTTGTAAACAGAGCTCCATCATGTTCCTCCTTGTAAACAGAGCTCCATCATGTTCCTCCTTGTAAACAGAGCTCCATCATGTTCCTCCTTGTAAACAGCGCTCCATCATGTTCCTCCTTGTAAACAGAGCTCCATCATGTTCCTCCTTGTAAACAGCGCTCCATCATGTTCCCCCTTGTAAACAGCGCTCCATCATGTTCCTCCGTGTAAACAGCGCTCCATCATGTTCCCCCTTGCAAACAGCGCTCCATCATGTTCCCCTTGTAAACAGAGCTCCATCATGTTCCTCCTTGTAAACAGAGCTCCATCATGTTCCTCCTTGTAAACAGAGCTCCATCATGTTCTCCTTTATAAACAGCACTCCATCATGTTCCCCCTTGTAAACAGAGCTCCATCATGTTCCCCCTTGTAAACAGAGCTCCATCATGTTCCCCCTTGTAAACAGAGCTCCATCATGTTCCTCCTTGTAAACAGTTCTCCATCATGTTCCCCCTTGTAAACAGTTCTCCATCATGTTCCTCCTTGTAAACAGTTCTCCATCATGTTCCCCCTTGTAAACAGAGCTCCATCATGTTCCCCCTTGTAAACAGTTCTCCTTCATGTTCCCCCTTGTAAACAGCGCTCCATCATGTTCCCCCTTGTAAACAGCGCTCCATCATGTTCCCCCTTGTAAACAGCGCTCCATCATGTTCCTCCTTATAAACAGCGCTCCATCATGTTCCCCCTTGTAAACAGTTCTCCATCATGTTCCCCCTTGTAAACAGTTCTCCATCATGTTCCCCCTTGTAAACAGTTCTCCATCATGTTCCCCCTTGTAAACAGAGCTCCATCATGTTCCTCCTTGTAAACAGTTCTCCATCATGTTCCCCCTTGTAAACAGCGCTCCATCATGTTCCCCCTTGTAAACAGTTCTCCATCATGTTCCCCCTTGTAAACAGCGCTCCATCATGTTCTCCCTTATACACAGCGCTTAATCACGTTCCCCCTTGTAAACAGCGCTCCATCATGTTCCCCCTTGTAAACAGAGCTCCATCATGTTCCCCCTTGTAAACAGTTCTCCATCATGTTCCCCCTTGTAAACAGCGCTCCATCATGTTCTCCCTTATACACAGCGCTTAATCACGTTCCCCCTTGTAAACAGCGCTCTATCATGTTGCCCCTTTCCACTAAAACTGCAGAGGAGTTGCAGTAGTTGCTCAGCCCATAATTACAGTAGTTCAAAATGTCAGTTGGTGACATTCATTGATTTTGCTGCCCTAAGTGAAGTGTTGGTGAAATTAAGTTTGGACACACCTACTGCTGCCAGGGTTTTTCTTTATTTTTACTATTTTCTACATTGTAGAATAATAGTGAAGACATCAAAACTATGAAATAACATATATAGAATAATGTAGTAACCAAAAAAGTGTTAAACAAATCAAAATATATTTGATATTCTTCAAAGTAGCCACCCTTTGCCTTGATGACAGCTTTGCACACTCTTGGCATTCTCTCAACCAGATTCACGAGGTAGTCTCATAGAATGCATTTCATTTCAGGTGTGCCTTGTTAAAAATTAATTAGGGATCGGCATCCCGTCAACGGGACAGCTGTAAGTTATGCAGCGCCTTGTGTCGCCGTTGCAGATTTTAGAGAAACAACAAATATTGGTACATAGAAGTGTCTCATATCGGCTGAAAGATTAAATTCTTGTTAATATAACTACGCTGTCCAAAAAAATGGCATGACATTGTTTGAGGAGAGATCCTAACAACAAAAAACACTTTTTTCACCGCGATAGGTTTGATAAATTCACCTCTGAAGGTGAAATGTGTACTTACGTTCTGAAATATCTGATATATCATCCAAAGGGTCCCAGATACAACATGAAGTGTCGTTTTGTTGGATAAAATCATTTTTAATATCGTAAAAAGGTCCATATAGCATGCACAATCAATTTTGTATTACCACTCGTTCAATTTGCAAAGAAAGGAATCTGTAAAAATCTAACTCTAAATGTTGTTTCAAAGAGTGAAATCACATTTGTATGTACTCCTCAGAGATCCTAGAACGTAACGAGACTTCACTCTATCATTAGGGGTGTAGTATATCCTATAGGACACCATATTTGGTCAGAGAGCGACGCCTTCATGGCACGCCAGTGACAAAGCTAGCTAGATAGTCAATGAGCTGGGCTTTACGGGATTATGTGGAAACCTTTTATGTGTCGTAAAATGTAGCTACTAACCTTGTATGACAGCATACCTTTTGGACAAAAATTATAAGAATATTCAGAGTTATGAAGATATGAAAACTAGTTGTTTTGCAAATGTTGAACTTATAATATGACTAATAAGTCCAAGTATACAGATTTGACGATATTCTTGCAGAAAAAGTTCATATGAATGCAAATGTCTCCTTCACAATTTGCCCAAATGTATCTGGGTGACTTCACGCTAATGTCATGTAGTTCCCTCATACTTAGTTATCTTAGTTACTCATACTTAGTTATCCATCTGAAACTTTGCACATGCACTACTGCCATCTTGTGGACACCCTCGTAATTACAACCAGAGTGATGGCTGGAACACGGACCTTTCTGTTGCATTTCAAAGATGGTGGTAGAAAAAAAGTTGTTTTTTTTCTTTGTATTTTCTTCTACCAGATCTATTGTGTTATATTCTCCTACATTCAATTCACATTTCCACAAACTTCAAAGTGTTTCCTTTCAAATGGTACCAAGAATATGCATATCCTTGCTTCAGGGCCTGAGCTACAGGTAGTTAGATTTGGGTTTGTCATTTAGGCGAAAGTTGAAAAAAAGGGAGCTATCCCTAAGAAGTTTTAATTTGTGGAATTGCTTTCCTTCTTAATGCGTTTGAGCCAATACGTTTGGTAAAAGTCCATACAATGGCAAGAACAGCTCAAATAGGCAAAGAGAAATGACATTCCTGCATTACTTTAAGACATGAAGGTCAGTCAATAGGAAACTTTCAAGAACTTTGAAAGTTTCTTCAAGTGCAGTTGCAAAAACCATCAAGAGCTATGATGAAGCTGGCTCTCATGAGGACCGCCACAGGAAAGGAAGATCTGGAGTTCTCTGCTGCAGAGAATAAGATTTACCAGCCTCAGAAATCGGCAATTAACTGCATCTCAGATTGCAGCCCAAATAAATGCTTCACAGAGTTCAAGTAACAGACACATCTCAACATCAACTGTTCAGAGGAGACTGCGTGAATCAGGCCTTTCTGGTCGAATTGCTGCAAAGAAACCACTACTAAAGGACACTAATAAAAAGTAGAGACTTCTGTGGGCCAAGAGACAAGAGCAATGGACATTAGACCAGTGGAAATCTGTCCTTTGGTCTGATGAGTCAAAATTTGAGATTTTTGGTTGCAACCACCGTGTCTTTACGAGACGCGGAGTAGGTGAACGGATGATCTCCGCATGTGTGGTTCCCACCTTAATAAAGCATGAAGAAGGAGATGTAGAGGTGCTTTGCTGGTGACACTGTCAGTGATTTATTTAGAATTCAAGGCACACTTAACCAGCATGGCTACCACAGCATTCTGCAGAGATACACCATCCCATCTGGTTTGAGCTTAGTGGGGCTATCATTTGTTTTTCAACAGGACAATGACCCAAAACACACATCCAGGCTGTGTAGGGGCAATTTGTCCTAGAAGCAGAGCAGATGACCTGGCCTCCTCAACCCAATTGAGATGGTTTGGGATGAGTTGGACCGCAGATTGAAGGAAAAACAGCCAACAAGTCCTACGCGTATGTGGGAACTTTTTCAAGACTGTTGGAAAAGCATTCCAGGTGACTGCCTCATGAAGCTGGTTGAGAGAATGCAAAGCTGTCATCAAGGCAAGGGGTGGCTACTTTGAAGAATTTCAAACATAACATATATTTTTGGTTACTACGTGATTCCATATGTGTTATTTCATAGTTTTGATGTCTTCATTATTATTCTACAACGTATAAAATAGTTCAAATAATGAAAAAGCCTGGAATTAGTAGGTGTGTCCAAACTTTTGACTGGTACTGTCAAAATTTAACCCCTTATCTTTGTCTGCACAAAACTACCTCCATACTTCATTGATTTGTATGGATTACCTTCAGACAATTCACATAGTGTTACGAGATTCTTCCTGGGAAGGAGAGGCGGACCAAGCTGCAGCATGGTTATCTTTATACAGCTTTAATGAAGATGATAAAACGAACAATATACAAAAACCGTGAAAACCAGAAACAGCCCTATCTGGTGCAACAAACACAGAGACAGGAACAATCACCCACGAAACACTCAAAGAATATGGCTGCCTAAATATGGTTCCCAATCAGAGACAACGATAATCACCTGCCTCTGATTGAGAACCACTCTAGGCAACCATAGACTTACCTAGACAACTCTACTATACCACAATCCCATAACCTACAAAAACCCCAAGACAAAACACACCACATAAATAACCCATGTCACACCCTGGCCTGACCCAAAATAATAAAGAAAACACAAAATACTAAGACCAGGACATGACACATAGAGCAAAATGGAGAACAACATTGTTTTTGTGACTGTCTCCCCTATCTAAAGAATGGTAGAATTAGTTTGCAGGCCGCAGATGTTTCCGTGAGAAGACTTTGTCTGACAGACAGCGCTGTAGCTCTGCCACTTTCCACCTCAGATGCAGAACGGCGACATCGGCGGATGCTGTTGATTGAGTTGCAGCCCATGCAATAAAACAGATATCTCTAGCTGACAGATTTTGATGGGGATTTTTTAAATTATATTACTTAGATTGATGCACCAGTTCATCAATAGACTCTAGATGGGGTTTTATCTTCTCTGACATCAAATCAAAATCAAATCAAATCAAATGTATTTATATAGCCCTTCTTACATCAGCTGATATCTCAAAATGCTGTACAGAAACCCAGCCTAAAACCCCAAACAGCAAGCAATGCAGGTGTAGAAGCACGGTGGCTCGGAAAAAACACCCTAGAAAGGCCAAAACCTAGGAAGAAACCTAGAGAGGAACCAGGCTATGAGGGGTGGCCAGTCCTCTTCTGGCTGTGCCGGGTGGAGATTATAACAGAACATGGCCAAGATGTTCAAATGTTCATAAATGACCAGCATGGTCAAATAATAATAATCACAGTAGTTGTTGAGGGTGCAACAGGTCAGCACCTCAGGAGTAAATGTCAGTTGGCTTTTCATAGCCGATCATTAAGAGTATCTCTACCGCTCCTGCTGTCTATAGAGAGTTGAAATGTCCCAAAATCTGCTATTCTTTCCTTTCTTCTTGATCCAGTCTGATTCATATGACTGGTTTGTTCTGAAACTAGTGTACTATACAGGGAATAGGGTTACATCTGGGATGTAGTCCTCAGATTCCAGATTCCATTGAACTGTTACAACTCTCTCACGCAACTGTCCACCACGTTTCCTACTTCCAAATCTATCCTCACTATAGTGCAATGAAACGTGGAGCTCTTCAGAACTATGTTGTTACAAAGAGTCAGAGGGACGACAACCTGATGGTTTGTAAATAAATATTTTTTAATTCCATGTTCCATATGACGTCAGTAGAGCAGTAATAGCTTGCTCAGTCTAACCCAGCTGGGCAGTTGGAAGGACAGTTTGTGTTCTGACTGACACTATACCTTCACCAGCATGAGAGAGAGAAAAAAGAAACATCAACAAACATATTGCTCTCTTCTCAGCCCAGCTCACAATTAATTAATTTAACCACACACAGTTAGAGTAATACAGTAGATCCATTAATCAAAGTTCTACAGTAACATTCTTGGCTGCGTTGGTCTTAACTTCCTAAAAATGCTGAGTATCACAAGACGATCCAGGATCAACACAGCTACATGATGATCCAGGATCAGCACAACTACATGAAGATTCAGGATCAACACAACATAAAGATGATCCAGGATCAACACAACCTGTAGACGATCCAGGATCAACACAGCTACATGAAGATTCAGGATCAACACAACATAATGATGATCCAGGATCAACACAACATGTAGACGATCCAGGATCAACACAGCTACAGTGGGGAGAACAAGTATTTGATACACTGCTGATTTTGCAGGTTTTCCTACTTACAAAGCATGTAGAGGTCTGTAATTTTTTATCATAGGTACACTTCAACTGTGATAGACGGAATCTAAAACAAAAATCCAGAAAATCACATGGTATGATTTTTAAATAATTAATTAGCATTTTATTGCATGACGTAAGTATTTGATACATCAGAAAAGCAGAACTTAATATTTGGTACAGAATTCTTTGTTTGCAATTATAGAGATCATACATTTCCTGTAGTTCTTGACCAGGTTTGCACACACTGCAGCAGGGATTTTGGCCCACTCCTCCATACAGACCTTCTCCAGATCCTTCAGGTTTCGGGGCTGTCGCTGGGCAATACGGACTTTCAGCTCCCTCCAAAGATTTTCTATTGGGTTCAGGTCTGGATACTGGCTAGGCAACTCCAGGACCTCGAGATGCTTCTTACGGAGCCACTCCTTAGTTGCCCTGGCTGTGTGTTTCGGGTCGTTGTCATGCTGGAAGACCCAGCCACGACCCATCTTCAATGCTCTTACTGAGGGAAGGAGACTATGTGAATCAGGCCTTTATGGTCAAATTGCATGTAGACGATCCAGGATCAACACACCTACATGACGATCCTGGATCATCTTTATGTTGTGTTGATGCTGGATCGTCATGTAGCTGTGTTGAACCTGGATCGTCTACATGTTGTGTTGATCCTTGATCGTCTTTATGTTGTGTTGATCCTGGATCTTCTTTATGTTGCGTTGATCCTGGATCATCTTTATGTTGTGTTGATCCTGGATCTTCATGTAGCTGTGTTGATCCTGGATAGTTTTTATGTTGTGTTGACCCTGGATCGTCTTTATGTTTTGTTGATCCTGGATCATCATGTAGCTGTGTTGATCCTGGACAACATAAAGATGATCCAGGATCACCACAGCTACATGACAATCCAGGATCAACACAACATAAAGACGATCCAGGATCAACACAACATAAAGACGATCCAGGATCAACACAACATGTAGACAATCCAGGATCAACACAACATAAAGATGATCCAGGATCAACATAACATAAAGACAATCCAGGATCAACATAACATAAAGACGATCCAGGATCAACATAACATAAAGACGATCCAGGATCAACACAACACAAAGACAATCCAGGATCAACACAACATGTAGACAATCCAGGATCAACACAGCTACATGACAATCCAGGATCAACACAACATAAAGACAATCCAGGATCAACACAACATAAAGATGATCCAGGATCAACACAACATAAAGATGATCCAGGATTAACACAACATAAAGACGATCCAGGATCAACACAACATAAAGACGATCCAGGATCAACATAACATAAAGACGATCCAGGATCAACACAACATAAAGACGATCCAGGATCAACACAACATAAAGACGATCCAGGATCAACACAACATGTAGACGATCCAGGATCAACACAGCTACATGACAATCCAGGATCAACACAACATAAAGACAATCCAGGATCAACACAACATAAAGATGATCCAGGATCAACACAACATAAAGGCGATCCAGGATCAACACAACATAAAGACGAACCAGTATCAACATAACATAAAGACGATCCAGGATCAACATAACATAAAGACGATCCAGGATCAACACAACACAAAGACGATCCAGGATCAACACAACATGTAGACGATCCAGGATCAACACAGCTACAAGACAATCCAGGATCAACACAACATAAAGACAATCCAGGATCAACACAACATAAAGACAATCCAGGATCAACATAACAAAGTCTATACAGGATCAACACAGCTAAATAACATACTGTATATATTTTTTAATCTTCTGCAAGGATCGATCAGGACATAGTCTGCGACAGTTTGGCCTGCTGTACAGTATACAGTAAACAGTAAGTAGGCCAGTGAGTGACGGTAATGTCAGGCATAAAGAACAGGATTCTTTTTTTGCTTTATATCATTATTTACTAGAGGGTTGGACCTGAAGAGATACACTACATGGACAAAAGTATGTGGACGCCTGCCACCAGTTTTTCCCGATTGTTTACACACTAAAACTGGCCCATGAGGCACAATGACCCAAACCTGTAACTCATTTAGCAGAACCATACACTAAATCTGCAATACAACTAGCACATGTTTTGCTTTACACTCAGATTGCAATTCTATAACAAACATTTGGCAAAACACAACACACAATTCTCTACCTTTGGCACAACCTTCACGACCAAAATCTCTTGTGTGCAAATGAAAAGCAACACTCTTCAACAAGCTAAGCTCAATGTCCAATTGATCACTTTCACCCTGCACATGTGCAAACACTAATTGCATAAATGTTCACTTTGTAATCAGACCTTTAGTATGGATAAAAAGGCCACAGGTGAGTACTCCCGTGTTTGGAAGCAAACTTGGTGGAGAGAGGTAGGGGTAGAGGTAGAGGTGTAGGAAGAGGTGGGGGTGGAGGTAGACCAAGAACAAGGAGAGTAATCTCTGATGAAATTTGGGCGACTGTGGTGGACCATTTGGTCACCTGTGGTTTGACCTTGAGAGTGCAGCCCAATCTGAGCCGCTTCACCGTAGCCGGATGTTCCAAAATGAAAATAGGTATGTACTGCAGACATTGGACCTCTCTACTACTTTTACTACTTGACAGTAGAACAACATGAAGCACAGGAAAGACTGTAGATTCCAATACATACTGAAAGGAGAAACAAAGTAAATGTTTAATGTCTTACTGTATGAAATTGGGAGCTGTACTACTTTGTAACATGTTTATCTAGTATACTGTATTACTGTAGTGTTTACTGTACTGTATGCTATTTTTTTTGCAGAACTGAAAGACGACCACCACGTCTATTTACAGACAAACTGGAGGCTGCCATTGTGCAAATGGTAGTTGAAAATAATCCAATAAAACAGCGAGAAATCCAACAACAGATTATTGAAAACCCTGCCATCTTTCATAACATCACAGTGAGCTTATCAACCATAGCCCGCATCCTTAAGAAACACCATCTCCGGAAGAAAGGAATTCCCAAAGAGTGAAGGATAAACAGTACGAATATGTGCAAGTAAGTAATGTAATATTATTACACTCTTGAAACATTAGAGACTCATTGATGTTGCCAGTGAACTTTACTATACAGTAATTACAGTATTTACTCTCATTTCAGAGAATCATGGTGACAGACATAATGGTGCCAGAGGGGACGGCAGCCGTTTTACGTGCTCCTAACCATAGTGTGGTCTACAGCTTATTATGAGGTACTCTACCTCAGGAGAGCATAACCTCAAGACTTTCTTAATATTAGAGATGGCACACCAGCTGTTATTGACAAATAAACACAGACCACCATCCCTCGTCTTTCCGGAAGTTGCTGTTCTGTCTTGTCAATGGAGGGAAAACCCAGCCAACTGTATATTATCCATGTCCTTGTTCAGTCACGACTCAGTGAAAAATAGGATATTACAATGTTTTAAAACTTCTTAGGGTTATATCTATTTTCCTGAATTTCAGCCTGACTGACGTGCCCAAAGTAAACTGCCTGTTACTCAGGCCCAGAAGCCAGGATATGCATACAATTGGTAGCATTAGGTAGAAAACATGTTGACGTTTGTAGAAATGTTAAAATAATGTATGAGACTATAGCACAATTGATATGGTATACTAGAATCCAAGGTCCCAGGCTCTTGTAATGGAAAGCTATGGGTCCTATGCAATTCTAGCTCCCAGATTGCAATTCATATGGCTTCGACTAGATGTCAACAGTCTTTGTTTCAGGCTTGTTTCCTCCAAAACGAGGAAGAATTTGGAGTTTTGGTACAGAGTCCCAGTGGAAAATCAGTCTGTCGGAGCACGGCGAAGAGGAGCGCCTGCTAATTTTACTTTTCTATTGAACATACTTCTTTCCGGATGAAATATTATAGTTTATTTACATTTTAGGATAGCTGAAGATTACATAGAAATGTAGTTTGACTTTTTGAACAAAGTTTAGCAGTAGCTTTTTGGAATCGTTTGTCTGCATGTTGAACGAGTAGATTACTGAAATCGATGGCGCCAACTACACTGACTTTTTGGGATATAAAGAAGGATTTTATCTAACAAAACGACCATTCATGTTGTAGCTGGGGCTCTTGGGATTGCAAACAGAGGAAGATTTTCAAAAGTAAGTGATTTATTTAATCGCCATTTGTAATTTTATGAAACCTGTGCTGGTTGAAAAATATGTTGATGTGGGGCGCCATCCTCAAACAATCGCATGGTATGCTTTCGCTGTAAAACCTATTCTAAATCGGACAACGCAGTCAGATTAACAGGAATCTCAGCTTTTGAATGATATAAGATAATTGTATGTTCATAAATGTTTAATATTAAGATTATTTATTTGAATTGCGCACCATTCAATTTCACTGGACGTTGTCGACAGGTCTCCCGCTAACGGGACGACTAGTCTTAAGAAGTGTGTCCCATTGATAGTCTGCTTCTCTGAGACCAGGCCCAAACCCCCCTTCATTCGCATGAAGAAAAGACGGAAATACAGGGGTCGGAGATCGGGGTGCCTTGTGAGAATTCCACTTTTGTGTGCCTTAATAACAACCTTGTATGCCATCTGTAAATATGAATACAATTGTTAAATTCCGATCCTGTAAATATGAATACAATTGTTAAATTCTGATCCTAGCCACAGAAAAAGACAGCAACTGGTTCATTGACTACAGCTCAGCATTCAACACAATAGTGCCCACAAAGCTCATTACTAAGCTAAGGAGCCTGGGAGTAAACACCTCCCTCTGCAACTGGATCCTGGACTACCTGACGAGCCACTCCAAGGTGGTTAGGGTAGGCAACATCACATCTTCCATGCTGATCCTCAACATGGGGGCACCGCAGGGGTGTGTGCTTCATCCCCTCCTGTACTCCATGTTCACCCACGACTGCGTGGCCAAGCATGATTCCAACACCATCATCAAGTTTGCTGACAACACAAAAGTGGTAGGCCTGATCAGCGACGATGATGAGACAGCCTATAGGGAGGAGGTCAGAGACCTGGCAGTGTGGTGCCAGAACAACAACCTCTCCCTCATTGTGAGCAAGACAAAGGAACTGATCGTGGACTACAGGAAAATGATTCACATCGATGGGGCTGTAGTGGAGCGGGTCAAGAGTTTCAACTTCCTTGGTGTCCACAGCTCCAACAAACTGTCATGGTCCACATACCAAGAAAATCATGAAGATGGCATGACAACACCTTTTCCCCCTCAGGAAACTGAAAAGAATTGGAGTGTGTCACCAGATCCTCAAAAAGTTCTACAGCTGCACCATCGAGTACATCCTGACCGGTTGCATCACCGCCTGGTGTGGCAACTGCTCAACATCCGACAGAGGGTAGTGTGTACGGACCAGTACATCAATGAGGCCAACCTTCCTTCTATCCAGGACATATGTATTAGCCGGTGTAAGAGGCAGGCTAAACATTTTTTGTCAAAGACTCTAGTCACCCAAGTCGTAGACTGTTCTCTATTCTACCGCACGGCAAGCGGTACCGGAGCGCTAGGTCAAAAAGGCACCTTAACAGCTTCTACCCCCTAGCCATAAGACTGCAGAACAATTAATCAAATGGCCACCCTGACTATTTACATTGATACCCCCCCCCTTGTTTTTACACTGCTGCTGCTTTACCCCTACCTACATGTACAAATTACCTCGACTAACCTGTACCCCCGCACATCGACTCTTTACCGATTTCCCCTGTATATAGCCTCGTTATTGTTATTTTTTTGTGTTACTTTTAATATTGTTTTTTACTTCAGTTAATATAGTAAATATTTTCTTAACTCTATTTCTTGAACTGCATTGTCGGTTGAGGGCTTATATGTAATCGTTTCACATTAAGGTCTACTACACCTGTTGTATTCGGCGCATGTGACATATACAATTTGATTTCATATGATTTGGATGCACGTCCCATCCCACATGAACTCATATTCATAGAGAAGGCAGGACTCAATTTAGCGAAGACGAGGAGGAGAAGAGGGAGCATCATTGCTCAACGTGCCATTATTGAGTTACCTGGCCAGCGCGGGGGTAATGTCACCAAATGTGCAGCTATGAGCCACAATGGGGTCCTCCACCTCCATGCCACCCTTGGACCATACAGCACTGCCCATCTCCTTCATTTCCTGAACTCCTTACATGACAAGCTTTTTCAGACAGAGCAGAGATGGCCAAGTGATCCTAAGCAACAAATGTATGTTCTAATTTGGGACAATGTGAGTTTCCATCTGGCTGCTCAAGTCCGCAACTGGTTCCATGACAATCACAGGTTTACAATTCCCTATCTCCCACCATATTTCTCAACCCCATTGAGGAGTTGTTTTCAGCATGGCGGTGGGAGGTGTATGATCGCAAATCCCCATGAACCTATGGCTCTTCTCCAGTCAATTGAGGAGGCCTGTGGTGACATTCCAGCAGAGTCCTGTCAGGGGTAGGTGCATCATGCCAAAATATATTTCCCCGCTGTCTGGCAAAGGAGAATATCGCCTGTGATGTTGATGAAAATCTGTGGCCGGACCAAAACGACACATGTCTGATTTAGTTTTCGCAGTGGAGTATTTGTTACTTGATGATTTTGATTTTACTGTATTTCGACAGTTTTTAAAAATATATTCCCTACAATTCATCTAACATACAGTAGAGTAGTACAAATAGGTATATTTTTCGTCCTTTGCATATGAAAAATATATTTACTATATGTTTGCAGTGTTACTGTATGTGCGCTTGCTGTTTGACATGTATTGAATGATGTTGAAATATAAAACGTAGATTTTTGCATTTGTGTTCCTTTCTTGTTTGAGTACAAAAACAATAAACAGTTTAACAACACAATCTTAGTCTTTACACTGAAATAGATTTTAATAGTAGTGTTTTGAATGTCATATTAGTGTGATCTCGGTTGTCACTAAGTTGGATTCATTTGATGTGTGTGTGTGTGTGTGTGTGTCTCATTGCTATCCAGAGTTAAATTTTGAACAGAGAGTACATGATTTTGATTGTTGTGTTTCATTATGCAAGATGTCTGTGGGGTTTAGGAAAATTGGCTAACTGTTTTGTGTTTAGAGTGTTGAGGACATGAGACGTAGTTTCAGCAAAACGGGTGTTAAAAAATTGGGAAAACTGTAATATGGATATGGTCCCCCCTTTGCTGCTATAATAGCCCCCACTCTTCTGGGAAGGCTTTCCACAAGATGTTGGAACATTGCTGCAGGGACTTGCTTCCATTCAGCCACAAGAGCATTAGTGAGGTCAGGCACCTATGTTGGGCGATTAGACGTGGCTCGCAGTCGGCGTTCCAATTCATCCCAAAGGTGTTTGATGGGGTTGAGGTCAGGGCTCTGTGCAGGCCAGTCATGTTCTTCCACACCGATCTGGTCAAACCATTTCTGTATGGACCTCGCTTAGTGCACGGGGGCAAGGACCAGCACAAAAACATCCTGTGGCGTTCTGCATTAGCTTCGAATAGCCCTTGTGATATGCAACTTTTCAGGGAAGTTAGGAACAAATATACACAGGCAGTTAGAAAAGCTAAGGCAAGCTTTTTCAAACAGAAATTTGCATCCTGTAGTACTAACTCAAAAGAGTTCTGGGACACTGTAAAGTCCATGGAGAATAAGAGCACCTCCTCCCAGCTGCCCACTGCTCTGAGGCTAGGAAACATTGTCACCACTGATAAATCCGCTAAAATTGAGAATTTCAATAAGCATTTCTCTACGGCTGGCCATGCTTTCCACATCGCTACCCCTACCCCGGCACCCTCCACAGCAACCCGCCAAAGCCCCCAGCATTTCTCCTTTACCCAAATCCATATAGCCGATGTTCTGAAAGAGCTGCAATATCTGGACCCCTACAAATCAGCCGGACTAGACAATCTGGACCCTCTCTTTCTAAAATGATCTGCCAAAATTGTTGCAACCCCTATTACCAGCCTGTTCAACCTCTCTTTCGTATCGTCTGAGATTCCCAAAGACTGGAAAGCTGCCGCGGTCATCCCCCTCTTCAAAGGGGGTGACACTCTAGACCCAAACTGCTACAGACCTATATCTATCCTACCCTGTCTTTCTAAGGTCTTGAAAGCTAAGTTAACAAACAGATTACTGACCATTTCGAATCCCACCATACCTTCTCCGCTATGCAATCTGGTTTCAGAGCTGGTCATGGGTGCACCTCAGCCATGCTCAAGGTTCTAAACGACATCATAACCGCCATCGATAAGAGACATTACTGTGCAGCCGTATTCATCGACCTGGCCAAGGCTTTCGACTCACAACATTCTTATTGGCAGACTCGACAGCCTTGGTTTCTCAAATGATTGGTTTACAAACTACTTCTCTGATAGAGTTCAGTGTGTCAAATCGGAGGGCCTGTTGTCTGGACCTCTGACAGTCTCTATGGGTGTGCCACAGGTTTCAATTCTCGGGCCGACTCACTTTTCTGTATACATCAATGATGTTGCTCTTGCTGCTGGTGATTCTCTGATCCACCGCTACACAGACAACACCATTCTGTATACTCTTGGCCCCTCCTTGGACACTGTGTTAACTAACCTCCAGACTAGCTTCAATGCCATACAACTCTCCTTCCGTGGCCTCCAACGGCACTTAAACGCAAGTAAAACTACATGCATGCTTTTCAATCAATTGCTGCCTGCACCTGCTCGCCCGTCCAGCATCACTACTCTGGACGGCTCTGACTTAGAATACGTGGACAACTACAAATACCTGGGTGTCTGGTTAGACTGTAAACTCTCCTTCCAGACTCACATTAAGCATCTCCAATCAAAATTAAATCTAGAATCGGCTTCCTATATCGCAACAAAGCATCCTTCACTCATGCTGCCAAACACACCCTTGTAAAACTGACCATCCTACCGATCCTCGACTTCGGTGATGTCATCTATAAAATAGCCTCCAACACTCTACTCAACAAACTGGATGCAGTCTATCACAGTGCCATCCGTTTTTTCACCACAGCCCCATACACTACCCACCATTGCGACCTGTACGCTCTCGTTGGTTGGCCCTCGCTTCATACTCGTCGCCAAACCCACTGGCTACAGGTTATCTACAAGTCTCTGCTAGGTAAAGCCCCGCCTTATCTCAGCTCACTGGTCACCATAGCAGCACCCACTCATAGCACGCGCTCCAGCAGGTATATCTCACTGGTCACCCCCAAAGCCAATTCCTCCTTTGGTCGTCTTTCCTTCCAGTTCTCTGCTGCCCATGACTGGAACGAATTGCAAAAATCTCTGAAGCTGGAGAGTCACATCTCCCTCACCAGCTGTCAGAGCATTTTACTGATCACTGCACATAGCCGACATAGCACACTTAGCCTATCTGTAAACAGCCCATCTATCTACCTACCTCATCCCCATACTGGTATTTATTTATTTATTTTGCTCCTTTGCACCCCAGTATCTCTACCTGCGCATTCATCTTCTGCCGGTCTACCATTCCAGTGTTTAATTGCTATATTGTAATTATTTCGCCACCATGGCCTATTTATTTCCTTAACTTACCTCATTTGCACTCACTGTATACAGACTTTTTGTTTTCTTTTGTTCTACTGTATTATTGACTGTATGTTTTGTTTATTCCATGTGTAACTCTGTGTTGTTGTATGTGTCGAACTGCTACGCTTTATCTTGGCCAGGTCGCAGTTGCAAATGAGAACTTGTTCTCAACTAGCCTACCTGGGTAAATAAAGGTGAAATAAAAAATTTTAAATAACAATTGTCATGCTGAAAGAAGAAAGGGCCTTGCCCAAACTTGCCACAAAGTCGGAAGCACAGAATCGTCAAGAATGTCATTCTGTGCGGTAAAATTAAGATTTCCCTTCACTGGAACTAAGGGTCCTAGTCCGAATCACAAAAAAACAGCCCCAGAACATGATTCCTCCTCCACTAAACTTTACAGTTGGCACTATGCATTGGGGCAGGTAGCTTTCTCCTGGCATCTGCCAAACCCAGATTTGTCCGTCGGACTGCCACAATGTGAAGTGTGAATCATCATTCCAGAGAATGCGTTTCCACTGCTCCAGAGTCCAATGATGGTGAGCTTTACACCACTCCAGCTGAAGCTTGGCATTGCGCATGGTGATCTTAGGCTTGTGTGCGGCTGCTCAGCCATGGAAACACATTTCATGAAGCTTCCGATGAACAGTTCTTGCGCTGATGTTGCTTCCAGAGGCAGTTTGGAACTCGGTAGTGTTGCAACCAAAGACAGATGATTTTTACGCATTACTTGCTTCAGCACCAAGCGGACCCGTTCTGTTAGCTTGTGTGGCCTATCACTTTGCAGCTGAGCCGTTGTTGCACCTAGACACTTACAGTTGACACTTACAGTTGACCGGTGCAGCTCTAGGAGGGCAGACATTTGATGATCTGACTTGTTAGAAAGGTTCCATATTGAAAGTCACTGATCTCTTCAGTAAGGCCTTTCTACTGCCAGTGTTTGTCTGTGGAGATTGAATGGCTGTTTGCTCAATTTTGTACATCTGTCAGCAACAGGTGTGGCTGAAATAGCCGAATCCACTTAATTGAAGGAGTGTCCACATAGTTTTGGCCATGTAGTGTAACTCTTCTTCAGGTAGCACAATGCCAAGCACCAGGCTGCCACCTCGCACGCCAGATTAATGGAAGCATACCGCTGCAAATGGGTCACATGTGGCTCATATCCTTCTGCACAAGGAAAAGTACAAGTATTATAACTAATAATCAACAAATATTGGACATAGGACTAGTCGCGTCTTCTAGAAAAGGGAGATAAAGGAAACATTTCTTTCATGGAGACACAAGGTTTATCTACCTGTGTGTGTGTTTGCGTGTGTGTGTCTACATGTGAAATTGTTTTTAGTGCGATTTTTAACCGTTGTATAATTCATGCGTTCTGGGCTGTTCTGGGCTGTTCCGGCCTCTACCTGGGCTTTAGGTTAATCACATGATACATGAGATTAATTACGGTGGCATTAGGAACCTGAGGAGCCAGCACCTGTCCCGTCAGAGCCATACATCAGCATTAAAAAATCAGCCCTCCGCGATCATTATTTATCAGGCCCGGTAAATGCCCCTAAGGCCCCCAAAGTGCTGCAGGAGCTGAGGCGAGAGAGACCATTGAAATGTGTGTTTAAAGGCCCCAAGCCTAACTTAATCGCAAGAGAATGGGCTCCTGAAAGGGCCTCACAAAGTTTTGTTTTTTTGTAATTATTTACAGATGAAATATATTAGCTCGAGAGCAATATTACAGTCTGTTCAATGACTGCAAAATTCAATGTAAAAATGGATTCAAGGACAACCAACTAAAATACAAAAGGACTTCTTTGGAACCATAATGATTTTCATGGTGGTGAATTAGGGGGTGAGGACTTACACTGGGATAGTCTTGTCAGAACATTGTGAATGACTTTATCTGTTAATGTGATGTTGACATTTGAAACATGGACAGTCCAACGCCAACAGAAAGCGAGCCATACATCAAAACAATCCAGGCCTTTCATATTAAAGTCCAGCCAACAGAGAAATTGACTCATAAATCAAGATGTACAGTATAACACTGTCCAATTCATTGCATGTGGCATGTGGCATGTGGCATACTGTATTTCAAGGCTAGCAGAGTGGGCACTGTTTCAGATATGCATTAGCCATGTTCGGGAAGGAACACAGCGCCGCCCCTCAGGCACGGCCTGCATCTCAAATGGCACTCTATTACCTTACATAGTGCACTACTTTTGACAAGATACCTATGGGCCCTGGTAAAAAAAAAGTAGTGCACTATATAGGGAATAGGGTGCTATTTGATGTGTTCCGTGTGTTCTATGTTCCATGTGTCCTTGAATTCTGTGCATTCCGTAGAAATGTCAGATAACTCCAGTTGGGGTATTCTAGAACTCCACATTCCCAGTCAATGCACATTCCTGGGACATGCTAAAATCCCCCTGGGGTCAGGGATTGGCTTGTGTCCAATCCAACTGATAGCTAGGCTTAACAAGGACATTTTAATGAATGGCCTTTTTCTTGTGTCTTTGCAGGCTGAGTGGGAACATAACATTTGGGCTCTCTGACAGTAGGCATCAAAGGCAGACAGGTAGACAGGCAGGCAGACAGGTAGACAGACAGGCAGACAGACTGGCAGACAGACTGGCAGATAGGCAGGCAGGCAGACAGGCAGACAGGCAGGCAAACAGGCCCCTCATATCTCTCTCGTTCTCTCATTCTCTCTCAATTCAATTCAAGGGGCATGAATGGCATGGGAAACATATGTTAACAATCGCAAAAGCAAGTGAAGTAGATAATATACAAAAGTGAAATAAACAATAAAAATGAACAGTAAACATTTCATTCACAGACGTTCCAAAAGAAAAAAGACATTACAAATGTCATATTATGTATATACAGTTAAAGTCAAAAGTTTACAAACCTGACTCAGTTACACCAGCTCTGTAAGGAGGAATTGGCCAAAATTCACCCAACTTATTGTGGGAAGCTTGTGGAAGGCTTACCAAAACATTTGACCCAAGTTAAACAATTTAAAGGCAATGCTACCAAATACTAATTGAGTGGATGTAAACTTCTGACCCACTGGGAATGTGATGAAAGAAATAAAAGCGGAAATAAATCATTCTCATTATTTTCTTTCGGCATTAGGTCACAATTTCTGCTGCTGTGATTGCACACTGTGGTATTTCACCCAAGAGATAGGGGATTTTTATCAAGATTGGATTTGTTCTCAAATTCTTTGTGTGTCTGTGTAATCTGAGGGAAGTAGTTGTATCTAATATGGTCATACATTTGGCAGAAGGTTAGGAAGGGTTGCTCAGTTTCTAATTCATTTTGTGTGGCATTGTGCACATAGCTTGTCATCTCTTGAGAGCCCGATCGATAGCAAGGCTATGCTCACTGAGTCTGTACATAGTCAAAGCTTTCCTTAATTTTTGGTCAGTCACAGTGGTCAGATATTCTGCCACTGTGTACTCGCTGTTAAGGGCCAAATAGCAAATTCTTTCCAATGTGTCAAGTAATTATCTTTTTGTTTTCTCATGATTTGGTTGGGTCTAATTGTGTTGCTGTCCTGGGGCTCTGTGGAGTTTGTTTGTGTTTGTGAGCCGAGTCCCCGTACCAGCTGGCAGAGGGGACTCTTCTCCAGGTTCATCTCTCTGTAGGTGAGGGCTTTGTTATGGAAGGTTTGAGAATCACTTATTTTAAGTGGTTGTAGAATTTAACAGCTCTTTTCTGGATTTTTATAATTAGTGGGAATCGTCACAATTGTGTTCTTTATGCATCATTTGGTGTTATAGATTACATTATACACAGGATATGTTTTTGCAAACCTCTGCATTCAGAGCCTCAGTTGGGTGTTTGTTCCATTTAGTGAATTCTTTGTTGGTGACTGGACCCCTAACCTCACAACCATAAAGGGCAATGGGTTCTAGAACTGATTCAAGTAATATCCTAATTGGGACGTCGAATTTGATGTTCCTTTTCATGGCCTAAAAGACCCTTCTTGCCTTGCCTCTCAGATCGTTCACAGCTTTTTGGAAGTGTCCTGTGGTGCTGATGTTTAGGACCAGGTAGATATAGTTTTTTTGTGTGCTCTAGGGCAACAGTCTCTCGGTGGAATTTGTATTTTTTTGGTCCTGGCAACTGGACTTTTTTTGGAACACCATTAACTGTCAGGGCCCAGGTCTGATAGAATCTGTTCAGATGATATACAGTGCCTTCGGGAAAGTATTCAGACCCCTGGACTTTTTTCACATTTTGTTACGTTACAGCCTTATTCTAAAATGGATTAAATGAAAAAAATCCTCAGCAATCTACACACAATACCGTTGACAGTTTATTTCAGAGCAAAAAACAAACCATGAGGTCAAAGGAATTGTCTGTAGAGCTCCAAGACAGGATTGTGTTGAGGCACAGATCTGTGGTAGGGTACCATCATTCTTAAATGGAAGAAGTTTGGAACCACCAAGACTTCTTAGAGCTGGCCGCCAGGCCAAACTGAGCAGTCAGGGGAGAAGGACTTTGATCAGGGAGGTGATCAAGAACCCAATGGTCACTCTGACAGAGCTCTAGAGTTCCTCTGTGGAGATGTGAGAACCTTCCAGAGAGAAAACAATCTCTGCAGCACTTCACTTGAGTGGCCCTGCCAGAGCCAGGACTTGAACCTGATCGAACATCTCTAAAGAGACCTGAAAATAGTTGTGCAGCAACACTCCCCATCCAACCTGACAGAGCTTGAGAGGATCTGCAGAGAAGAATGGAAGAAACTTCCCAAATACAGTTGTGCCAAGCTTGTAGCATCACACCCAAGAAGACTCGAGCCTGTTTTAGCTGCCGAAGGTGATTCAACAAAGTACTGAGTAAAGGGTCTGAATGTTCATGTAAATATGATATTTCCACTTTTTTTTATATACATTTCCAAAAATGTCTAAAAACCTGTTTTTGCCTTATCATTATGGGATATTGTGTGTAGATTGATGTGTAGGAATTTTTTTGGGGTCAATTTTATAATAAGGCTGTAACCTAACAACATTTTGAAAAAGTCAAGGGATCTGAATTCTTTCCGAAGGCACTGTAGGTGCTGCAGTAGGTCCTCCTTGGTTGGGGACAGAATCACCAGATCATCTGCAAACGGTTAACATTTGAGAGTCTAGTAGGGTGAGGCCGGGTGCTGCAGACTGCTAACTAGTGTTCTACAGTTGTTCTCTCTCTCTCTCTCTCTCTCTCTCTCTCTCTCTCTCTCTAACCCTCCTGTCTCCTGTCTCTCTCCACATCAACACAAGCGGCACTGGGCTTAGCCGTATTTGTATTATTAATCCACACGCTGGCTGGAAGCTAGATCCCTCAAACAAGAAGAGGTATTGTGCTTTTTTTTAATGGAGGGAAAGGAGGAGGAGGGAGTGTATGTGTGTGTGGGGGTACCAGTCACATTTCCCATCACGGTCCATCTTGGCAGAGGTGGGTAGTAATACCCCAGGGCATGATGGTCATCTTTCAACAGGATCCACTAATGAACTGTTTTTATTTGACAGCATGCAATTACCAACTTGGCGATGTCATAAAACTATCCCTTGCTCTCTCCTTCTCCCTGTGACTCATTTTCTCCTCTCCCTCCCTTTTTCTCACCCTTCTAAATTATTTATCTCCAAATTATTCCATCTCTTATCTTATTTTACTAGCAACATCTGAGGTTGAATTCATTCTCTTTGCCAGTTTGTGCATCCACATTTGGAATCAAATTTTTGCACCTGACAGTATGGATGTTGTCAGATTGCCCATACTAACATTTTAACATAAGCAGTCTGAGAGCAGTCTGGGCCAGAGGAGGCTGGTGAGAGGAGCAATAGGAGGATGGGTTCATTGTAATGGCTGGAATGGTATCAATGGAATGGTACCAAACATCAAACACATGGAAACAACGTGTTTGACTCCGTTCCGATGACTCCATTCCAGACATTTTAATGAGCCCATCCTCCTATAGCTCTTCCCACCAGCCTTTTTGTCTGTGCATGGCACTACCTTCCTCCTACTTTATAGAAGGATTCAGATACAGCCTCACATACCAAACATCTGTCAGTGGGTAGAAACACTGACATTTGTTTCATGATCATCTGTAAATGCTGCTAGATATGCTGAATGGTGGGTTTGTTGGAATTGTTGTCCCCCATAATGAAGTCAGGGAGGGGACTGTGGATCTGTCTCTGTCCGTTTGTACGTTAGTCACACGTGATATCTCAAGAGAGCACTGGACGATTTTGACGAAACATACTGTAATTTAATGTGAAACAGTTTTATCCCACCAAAATTTCCCAAGAGGGGAAAGAGGGAAGAAAATGTACAAATTCCAGAGAGCTTATTTTCTAGTCTCAGTACTGTCCCTGCTGCCCTTGAAGTTCTCAAAATGTCAAACAAATCTATTGTCCACTTTTAGCTTGTTTTTATACCACTTCTGACCTTAGACAACACAACACACTCCAAACCAAACACTATGAAAACCTGCACATAAACACACAAACACGCATGCACATACACACACACACACACACACACACACACACACACACACACACACACACACACACACACACACACACACACACACACACACACAGAGAGAGAGAAAAGCACTACCACACAGAAACAGAAAGCACTCTTTTTGAATATCCCTCTCCCTACCACAGTTTATGTTGATGATAGATTACCATGCTGTTTACAGGTAGACTAGATTATCATGATGTTTACAAGTGGACTAGTTGATGCCTTTTTTGTCTCCAGTCTGAGAGACTTCCAAGGAGTTCAAGGTCCATGGCCAAGCCCTGAGCCTCTCTTATCAGTATGCCGCGCAGCAGAGCAGACAAAACACTTTCATCACAATGCAAAGAATGAGCTCGGAGATGATACTTTGCAAATGTCTATTTTCCACAACGAGGGTGAGATTGGGATCTCCCGCTGGCGGAGAGAGAATGGCCCTCTCTCTGTCTGTTTTTCAACTCTCTCTCTCTCTCTCTCTCTCTCTCTCTATGTATCTTTCTCTCTGTATCTCTCTCTCTGTACCTCTGTATCTCTCTCTATGTATCTATCTCTCTCATTTTCTCTTCAGCCATCTCACTCTCTCTCGCTTTCTCTTTCTCTCTCTCTCTCTAAGAACACAGATAATATTAGGATTATACTTGCTTGTGTCAATGATCATACTGATTAGTGGGGGTATTTCATTCCACAGGAACAATGAGTCATCTGGCTGACTTTGAGGTGATCAATGAGCTAGCAGACACATTTTGAGTTTTACAGTGAGTTACCAGACATATTTTTAGTTAAACAGTGAGTTAGCAGACTAATTTTGAGTTGAACAGTGTATTAGCAGAATATCTGTCACGCCCTGATCTGTTTCACCTGTCCTTGTGATTGTCTACCCCCCCAGGTGTCGCTTATTTTCCCTGGTGTTTTTATCCCTGTGTTTCCTGTCTCTCTGTGCCAGTTCGTCTTGTATGTTCAAGTCAAGCAGCGTGTTTTTCCCGTGCTCCTGCTTTTCTATTCTCTTTTACTAGTCCTCCCGGTTTTGACCTTTGCCTGTTTTTATGGACTCCATTCCCGCCTGCCTGGCCATTCTGCCTGCCCTGACTTCGAGCCTGCCTGCCATTCTGTACCTCTCGAACTCTGAACTGGTTTTGACCATTTGCCTGTCCACGACTATTCTCTTGCCTTCCCCTTTTGGATTTTTAATAAACATCTTGGACTCTAACCATCTGCCTCCTGTGTCTGCATCTGGGTCTCGCCTGGTGCCCTTAGCCTATCTTTGAGTTGAACAATGAGTCAGCTGTCTAACTTTGAGTTGAGTCTGCCAGTATGCATATTCATGTATCTCATGTATGTCACAGTAGAGCTTTTTCCAGGACATGGACTAAGTGCGGTTGGGTTCGTTTTTAATTCAATATTGCTACACTATGTTCTACAAAAACGGTTGACTTATTTAAATGGTGGGTTGTCTCTACAGAAAACTTGTACTTGGTTTTGACAGCTACTGTGATATGCAAAGAGTATTTATTGTTAAAATGTATTCTCTTTTAACCCCTAAACCAAACTCATGCTGAGCTAAATCCCTTACTCTTCATCTGTCAAAATGTAGACTTGTCTTCCCACTTCTTCAAGGTTATATATTTTTAGTTAGCACATGTGCAGACAGCACACAGAGAGCTGGCCTGTGTTTTGCAAGCTAGCTCATTTGTGTGAGTGTACATTACCTGTACATAAAACTGCTGACTTGACCCCTGTGTTATAATTTACGACACAGTCTGTAAAGCCATGCTAATGGGCACTCCCTACCTAAAAGACCATGACTCAAAGAGGCCAACATATGCCATGCCACGTTGTCTGTCAAAGCATTCTAAATGGCACCATAGTCCCTATATAGTTCACTAATTTTGATAGGGCTCAAGCTAAAAGTAATGCACTATTTAGTGAAAAGGGTGCCATTTGGGACGTATGCTGTGACTGTGGCATGAACACTCATTTCACTCCATCAAGCGTAAAGGAAAGGGAAGGAAAGAGGAGACCCCCACTGAAAAAACTAATGGGATTACCAGAGCACTCTTACATATGACCACTCCTGGACCCACATATGACCACTCATGGACCCACATTTTTTTCAGCTTAGTTAATTTGTATTTATTGTATGTATTTTATAAGCCCTATGCCAGGGCAGAGCAGGGTCCTGGCAGTGGAAAACCATAGAAGGAGGCTGTGCCAAGCTGTACTCACAGTAATCAGGAACCCCCAGCCAGACAGTATTAGGAACATTCCTGTGATAGCCTGTGTTGACAGTGAGGTCAGATTACTGTACGGTACATCTCTCCAACATTAACTACACACCTCTGCTTTGATCCCTGACAGCCCAGCCATCACTCCGGCTGGTGCCTGGGAGAATTCACTGGAGGTCCGACCGAACGGCCCCGGGATCTAGAGTCCGGGGTCCAGATTCCAGGGTCAAGAGTCCAGGGTCCAGGGTCAAGGGTCCAGGGTCAAGAGTCCATGTCCAGAGTCCAGGTCCAGAGCCAAAATCTTCCTGAGATATTTCAGCAATATCTAGATTAATTCATATTGTTTTTGTGGCCATATCATTCCATGGCTGATACAGTGTATACTATGAAAATAGGCTCGTGGTGTAGCCTGTAACTTGGACGGTTGCCTTGCCAACACAAACTGACTCACTTCTTGGAATATTTCAATTTGCAACAATAAATCAGGACAGGGAGCAGCAGCCAGCCAATCTACCCAGGGTCTGAAACTCAAGCCGTCACATTGTGTGCGTGTTTGTGGCTGGTATGTGTGTGGCTGGTGTGCGTGTCGTGTGTGTTTGTGTGTGTGTGTGTAGCTGGTGTGTTGTGTGTGTCTGCGTGCATGCTTGGATGCGCATGTGTGTATTGAGTTTAGGGGGCTCAGAGCGAGGTGTCTCTCTGGATCATATCTGTGCCACTTAATCATGTCTCCCAGCAGCTGAACAAATGGAGATAGATGTTGTTTCCACTTCTGCTCTTATCCCTGTGAGTGTCTTACACACAGGCATGACCAAGCCCAACACATGCGTGTCACAAGATAATCGAGCTGCTGCACATATAAACTACTTCACAAAACATTTGTTTTAAAGGATAGAGTGGAAGTGTGAGCTACCTCAAACAGAGGACAGGATAGCAATAGGAGAGACTGAGGCAGCACGGCGTACACAAGGCTTTTGTGACTTGTGTTCTGACAAGCCCACCCCAGCTAGCACTAACTACATGGCTAACAAGCCCTCCCTGGCTAGCACAAGCTACGTAGCTAACAAGCTCTCCCCGGCTAGCACAAACTATGTGGCTAACAAGCCCTCCCCAGCTACCACAAACTACGTTTTTAACAAGCCCTCTCTGGCTAGCACAATATACGTGGCGAACAAGCCCTCCCCGGCTAGCACAAACTACGTTTTTAACAAACCCTCCCTGGCTAGCACAATATACGTGGCTAACAAGCCATCCCCGGCTAGCACAAACTACGTGGCTAACAAGCCCTCCCCGGCTAGCACAAACTACGTGGCTAACAAGCCCTCCCCGGCTACCACAAATTATGTGGCTAACAAGCCCTCCCCAGCTACCACAAACTACGTGGCTAACAAGCCCTCCCCAGCTAGCACAAACTACAAGGCTAACAAGCAATGCAGTGCAACTCACAGCATATTTTCACAATTTGACCAATCCAGTTAGATTCAAACTTGGGTACACATACAACCACTAATTTGTAGTTTATACGTATGTGTATAAGTAGTTAAATAGGCCTTTATTATGTCTTATTAGCCATATATTAGTTCTTCATTATTTTCTCATTCAAACATTATATGTCATGTATAACTGGCCATAGCTTAGCTATAATAAAGGCATATTAATAGTTAATAAAGAGCAGTGGCAGATAGCCTAGCGGTTAAGAGCATTTGACCAGTAACCATAAGGACGCCGGTTCGAATCCCTGACCCGACTAAGTGAAAAATGATTAGTGGTTAATATATGTACATACAATTAAAATGTTGTCCTTGATATTTACACTGTGACATTGGCTTTTATGTGATACTTAACATGACTGAATATTTCTGTCCAGACAACAGAATTTATAGGCTTAAAAAAACAATGATTTTCCCCAAAACATTTTCTGTGGTATGTCATTGTACTGTACATGTGGTTGTGTGTGTGTAAACGTGTATGTGCATTCCAGGTTGCTTGTTTCTTGTGTGTGTATAAATAAATAAAATGACCGAACACTGCAGAAAGAGTGACATTTAACCAACATGCACACCCACATAATACATCAGATTTCTCAGATGGTGCTTTATATTTACATGTTAGCCAATCACCAGACACTCTTATCCAGAGCGACTTACAGTATAGTGACTGCATACATTTTTGTACTTTTTCGTATTTTTTCGTTCTCTATCAACATAATCGTCTTCACATCCCATACGGGGTGTGTAATGTTATGTACATGTTGCTCCCTAACCACTGTCTTCAGCTACAAATCACAATCCAAATGATTACATCTCAGAGTTGAATGTACTACATGACCTGCCATCATACTAATCTGATGTCGTGATTGTAAGGAGAATAAATAATAGGCTACACATGTTATTTTGTTCAAATGGGTAAAAAAATGCACAAAAACGGAACTGGAATAAGTATTGTTCTATTGTTAGCTGCACTATAACCCTCTTATTAAACCACTGAGTGCCACCCACTGCCTGAACCATTACATCATACCCAGGGCTGGACCATTCGTGTGCCACTCTCACAGCTGACAGTTAAATCTCATTGGCTATTCTCAATTCAAAAAAACATTCAACCCTGATGAGAAGAGAAAAGGAGGCCGGAGCGAGACATCCCTGCCAGAGATTTAGTGTCTGTGTGTGTGCTTGTGTGTGTGTACTTGTGTGTGTGTGTGTCTCTCTATTTCTATACATGTTTGCGAGAGAGCCTTAGCAACGGTTTATTTTTCTCGCACTTTTTCCCCCCAGCTCAGTTGAGGTCGATGCTTTGCCTTCTGCCTGATCTGCCGCCAGCGCCAGACCTCTTTAATGTGAAAGACACAAGGTTAGGGGATCCACTTACTAAACAGCAGCAGCCCCCACCAGGTAATCAACTGAGCATGGCATTGCAATTTGACCTGGGTCAACTGGGCCCACACCTCCCCTTTAAGACAGGAGGAGAAGGCCCTTTGTGTGTCCCAAATGGCACCATATTCCCTATTTAGTGCACTACTTTTAACCAGATCACTATGGGCCCTGGTCAAAAGTAGTGCACTGTAATGAGAGAGGAAATGTTGAGTGACCTAACGCTAATACAGCAGCTCGTCCACATCAGTCGATGGGAATTTGCATGAGATGCTTTCTCTTTAGTGTGGTCTCTACTGATCTTATCATGGCTAACTCCAAATCCTCTTTGTCTCCCAATTTCTTAGTGGTTGTTGTGTCCATTTTTTCTTGCCTGGGAGTACAATATAAAGTGTGTTATAGTAGATTTATTTAGATTGTTACATAGAATTGTTTTAAAGGGATCATTTTTAATCTGTTTTCAGCTAGCCTACAAGCCAGATGTACGTAGGAGTTAGACCTAACCACTAATTGGGGTTAAACAATTTAACATGCGGAAACAAGGTCTTATCCAAATGGAGCTGATTGGGAATCAAGAATTAAATAAAGAGGCAGAGCATCACACCCACTTGGCAGACCTTAACTTTTCCACTTTTCTTTTTAAGCTTTGTTTCTTGGCAGCACCATGTATAAAAGTAGAATACAAGCCACCATGACCATACTCTGCCAGACCTCCTTGAAATACCAATTAAAGTGAATTTAGTCACATTCTCCTGTTCTTATTCCCCTCCTCCTCTGCCTCTAGTATGATGCGTATATGTTCTTCTGGCCAAGTGCTTTGCAGCACAACACACTCTTTAGGAGCAAAGCGAGAGATTAATGTTACCATCTTGGAACCAGTTGTGAGTACATGTTCTTGGAAAATCTGAAACACACCAGCTATCAATAACAATGCTACATGTTGCCCAGTTATTACAGAGATAATTCTACATTGATTGGTTTGATCTCCACTCCCGTTCTACAGCCCTGGCTAATGTAGCAAAAGTTCTGTAACTTTCCCAAAAGGTAGATATCTCCTCCACGGGATAGATCGAAGCTGATTCAGTTCGATTCAGCAACAATCTTGTATTTTTTAAACGCTCTATCTAACCTGATCATAAGGTGTAAAGACCTACAGTGCCTTGCGAAAGTATTCACCCCCCTGGATTTTTTCAATTTTTTTGCCTTCCAACCTGGAATTAAAATTGATTTTGGGTGGGGGGTTTGTATCATTTGATTTACACAACATGCCTACCACTTTGAATATGCTAAATATGTTTTGTTGTGAAACAAACCAGAAATAAGACGAATAATCTGAAAACGAACTATTCACCCCCTCAAAGTCAATATTTTGTAGAGCCACCTTTGGCATAATTACAACTGCAAGTCTCTTGGGGTATGTCTTTATAAGCTTGGCACATCTAGTCACTTGGGATTTTTGCCCATTCTTCAAGGAAATATTGCTCCAGCTCCTTCAAGTTGGATGGGTTCCACTGGTGTACAGCAATCTTTAAGTCATTCCACAGATTCTCAATTGGATTGAGGACTGGGCTTTGATTAGGCCATTCCAAGATTTTTAAATCTTTCCCCTTCAACCACTCGAGTGTTGCTTTAGCAGTATGCTTAGGGTCATTGTCCTGCTGGAAGGTGAACCTCTGTCCCAGTCTCAAATATCTGGAAGACTGAAACAGGTTTCCCTCAAGAATATTCTTGTATGTAGCGCCAACCATCATTCCTTCAATTCTGACCAGTGTCCCAGTCCCTGCCGATGAAAAACATTTTTTATTTAAGAAATTGCTTTTTTCTGGCCACTCTTCTGTGAAGCCCAGCTCCGTGGAGTGTACGGCTTACAGTGGTCCTATGGACAGACACTCCAATCTTCACTGTGGAGCTTTGCAGCTCCTTCAGGCTTATCTTTGGTCTCTTTGTTGCCTCTCTGATTAATACCTCCTTGCCTGGTCCGTAAGTTTTGGTGGGTGGCCCTCTCTTGGCAGGTTTGTTGTGGTGCCATATTCTTTCAATTTATTATTAATGGATTTAATGGTGCTCGTGGGATGTTCAAAGTTTCAGATATTTTCTTATAACCCAACCCTGATCTGTACATCTCCACAACTTTGTCCCTGACCTGTTTGGAGAGCTCCTTGGTCTTCATGGTGCCGCTTGCTTGGTGGTGCCCCTTGCTTTGTGGTGTTGAAGACTCTGGGGCCTTTCAGAACAGGTGTATATATACTGATATCATGTGACAGATCATGTGACACTTAGATTGCACACAGGTGGACTTTATTTAACGAATTATGTGACGTCTGAAGGTAATTGTTTGCACCAGATCTTATTTAGGGGCTTCATAGCAAAGGGGGGGAATACATATGTACACACCACATTTCTGTTTTTTATTATTATATATTTTTTTCACTTCACCAATTTGGACTATTTTGTGTATGTCCGTTACATGAAAACCAAATAAAAATCTATTTAAATTGCAGGTTATAATGAAACAAAGTAGTAAAAACGTCAAGGGGGTGAATACTTTTGTAAGGCATATTAAACATGAGACCAGTATTTTTGCTTCATATAACGATACCTACTCACTACATACTCTATAGAGAAACCCAGACAACTCTCTAAAATTAGGTGAAAATGTATTCAGTCTCATACTCTTTGTTCGTGTAGTTGTCTGTACGTTTTAGAGATCTGCTGAGGTGTAGGAAAATCTGCCCCAAAATAACTAAATACGGTAAGCAGGACACGAGGACAAGGCACTTGGTGAACAGCTAACTTGAGAACCCCCCAAAAACATCCCATGCCCTGATATTGTTCACAGTTTGGGAGTTGAAGACCCCAAGCTACTGCTTAGCCTCAATACGTCTCCCCTCATTTGTGTAAGAGAATACCCCTGGAACCATCCAGGACTTGCTCTCACTTTCATTTTCCTACAGAGTGTTGTTGCTGCATATTTTAGCTCTGCCCTGGGGCTGGAAGCCACTTTAAACTGTCTCCAAAGCCAGGGAAACCAGCATCCAACCAGCCCTGCAGCCCAGGGAGAGGAGATCTACAGATATACTGCACTATGAGTCTTGTAGTCATTAGGTACCCAATGACTGCACTGTCAATGGTCATGTTCAGTATGTGTGTGTGTGTGTTTGTTTCCAGTGTTTTATCTCTCCACAAACCCAGCGGCATTTGCCACCTGTCCACAGCGACCCGGCCAGCAGTGAAGCTGGTATGTCAGCAGTCTGCCACTGCCACATGTCTCACAACATAACAATCCACAGTGACTTTTGTGACATAAGCGAAGCATAAACCCTAGAAGGGATTGTTGCTTTTGTCAACATACAGAGTAGTAGCAAACATAAATGCATTTTCATCACATTATAAATGGCTGGGAGCCATAGGATCCATTTTAAACAGTGACTTATTTTTTGTAAAAAAAACAACATTTCCAAAACTTCTTCAGGCACTAGATATAACTGAAATGTAGAACTCTAAAACAATAACTGCAGGTAAAAGTTTCCATTCTATTCTATCTAATTTTTGTTGAAAAATATTAAATATGCAAACAACGTTATAAATTACCTAGATTGTTTTATATTGTATTAACATAATTAAATTAAATCAAAAATTGGGAGTTGATCCGGCTCACCAAGAAAGCGCATTTGACTTGTTTTGCGTTGATTTAGCTTAATCAGAAAATGTATCAAGAGATTTTGTATTGTTTTCAGATATTCTGACTTGTTTCAAGACTTTTTTAGCTTTAAGTAAAAAAATAAAAAGCATCTGCCAGTGCAATAAGGGAATTTGTCTTGTTAAGATCAAATAACTTGAAATTAGATTAATGATCTTACACCACTTGTGTAAAGCTTTTAAAAAATATGCTGTATATTTTATTTTTTAAATAAGAAAAATGATCTGCTAGTGCACTAAGATTATTTACCTTGGTAAAAGGGCAAGTCAATGCATTCTAATGGTAAAATATATCTACAGTAGGTAAGATTTAAAAAAATTGCAGTGTAGTTTTCATTGTTATCTTTCACAAGTTCTGAGATGTATTTCTTCACAATATGGACCATATGAATTTGACTATTCCTCTGAACAGCTCTGTCCAGGATGTAATGATTGAGTTAGTATGTGAATTCATTAATCAATGTCAGTAAATAGAACTGCAGGGCAAACAGCTAAACCGAGGCACTGATGGGATAGAAACCATTACTGTGGTTTCACCTGCGATCAATACACTGTAAAACACAAGTGGATGGCTGCAAACACAATAGGAAAGCAGAGATGTGCAATACACACGTACAAAGGCACACACACACACACACACACGAGAGGCATTGTAGTGAAGCCCCACCCAATTATACTTTAATTTGATTTATATTCTGATGAATGAAGCAACTAATGTAACAACGTGATCTGGTTCTATCTGTGTTGTTTTGAATCTTTTATTCGCAGCTACAAATTCCCAGTAGTGGAGAAACGGTGAACCGCTTCAGGGATTTCATGGACGGACGTCCGTCAGTAGTTATTCTGACTTCTTGTTCTTCTTGTTCAGATTCAATCCATTAGATCAGACTAGATGACATCCATGTGTTTTCAGTGAATTACATTTTGTGGTAGCACAGTATTTTACACTACTGCTTCCAATAGGCGATTGTATGATAGTAAGGGTACTCAAATGTGCAACTACATGGCAACCCAGAACCAAATGGTGTAGTAGTCAAGCAGTGCTTGATTAAACAAGCAAATAATTTATATGTTAATACTGTGTAATTACAATTTTAATAAGTATTCTGTCTGTAAATACCTAGTAATTATTTAATTAATTCATAATTTTTGCATTAAATAAAATAAAATACCGCAATATAAATTCACCCAACCAAATAAATAATGTGACAGTATAATACTGTATTTCCAATAGATTCCCTTACAATATACTAAGACACATTTGCAGAAGTGCAGTATGTGTTCACGATGTGTCTTTGGGATATAATAAATGACAGCCCAGCAAGATTTCAAACCATCTATAAAACTACTCTTACATGTATATGAGCACTTTCAGCTTCAGTTCTTCCTTGTACTATACAGATTTTACATTTGATCTCAATATAACTTTGAATATAACTTTCAAAATAACTATGAATATGGTTTCTCATTTCACATTTGATCTCAACTTTGAATATAACTGAATATATTTTTGTTGTTCATCGTCTGCTCATAGCCTACTACTATTTAACCTCTAGCGAAATTGTCTTAAACATCAACATAATACATGTTATTTATTGCCCAGCCTTAAGTGCATGCAGCAGCAATTTAACAGTGCCCCGTAGGTACACAGTCATTACAGCAGGTAATTAGGAGACTGGCTCTATACCTTCTCTAGCGCTGCTGATTGGTACACAGTCAGGGACCCTGAATTCCTGGGGTCTCACGGTCCTCTGCGGTGTTTCCCAGTCCCCGTCCTGAACGGATGACTTGTAAACGTTCAGAGAGAGAGTGGGATACCCGGGGCACTGCTCGGCACAGGCGACTTCCCAGTGAGATCAACACCTCAGCCTTTCCTTCTCTTCCACTGGTGTAACTTAACCCTCTCCCTCCCTACCTCCGTCAACTCCCCCTCAGCCCTGGACCAGCCCTCCATAGGCAGGCAACCTACATCCAGTTGGATTCTCAACTTCCTTTTTATTTAACCTATAAGCCCAGCTAGCGATGAGCTCACAGGCACAGTATGACTATAGTAGGGTCGGGTTTCCAGGCCTCTTGAAGGAAGGAGAGCCTGGGGAACACCATAGAACAAAAGCGAGAGAGGAGAAATAGAGAGTGGCCCGGATGGTTGAGGAGTCAGGAGACTGAGGTTGGCTCGGTAGTACAGCGACCCCCTCTCTCCACTGTCTCTCACGGATGAAGACCATGTGATGATCCATCCAACATGCTAAAACTCCCCAGGCTTTAGAACTGAACCACAGCCTCCTCAGAGATAGATCAAGGAAGGGTAAACGCTACTCTCGAGAACAATGAGTGGTTCCCAAAAAAGAGGAAGAGAAGCTTGTAGTGGAAAGGTTTTATGAGGTCAAAGTGAACCATTTATTATGTAGCTAGCTATGGTGTCTGTATTGGTTAGAAGGGGCTCTCCACAGGTTCATTACAGTGTGATGTATTTAGAAGGGGCTCTCTACAGGTTCATTACACTGTGATGTATTTAGAAGGGGCTCTCTACAGGTTCATTACACTGTGATGTATTTAGAAGGGGCTCTCCACAGGTTCATTACAGTGTGATGTATTTAGAAGGGACTCTCAACAGGTTCATTACAGTGTGATGTATTTAGAAGGGGCTCTCAACAGGTTCATTACAGTGTGATGTATTTAGAAGGGGCTCTCCACAGGTTCATTACAGTGTGATGTATTTAGAAGGGACTCTCAACAGGTTCATTACAGTGTGATGTATTTAGAAGGGGCTCTCAACAGGTTCATTACAGTGTGATGTATTTAGAAGGGGCTCTCCACAGGTTCATTACAGTGTGATGTATTTAGAAGGGACTCTCAACAGGTTCATTACAGTGTGATGTATTTAGAAGGGGCTCTCCACAGGTTCATTACACTGTGATGTATTTAGAAGGGGCTCTCAACAGATTCATTACAGTGTGATGTATTTAGAAGGGGCTCTCAACAGGTTCATTACAGTGTGATGTATTTAGAAGGGGCTCTCAACAGATTCATTCATTACAGTGTGATGTATTTAGAAGGGGCTCTCTACAGGTTCATTACACTGTGATGTATTTAGAAGGGGCTCTCAACAGATTCATTACAGTGTGATGTATTTAGAAGGGGCTCTCAACAGGTTCATTACAGTGTGATGTATTTAGAGAAGGGGCTCTCAACAGATTCATTCATTACAGTGTGATGTATTTAGAAGGGGCTCTCTACAGGTTCATTACACTGTGATGTATTTAGAAGGGGCTCTCTACAGGTTCATTACACTGTGATGTATTTAGAAGGGGCTCTCCACAGATTCATTACAGTGTGATGTATTTAGAAGGGGCTCTCCACAGGTTCATTAAAGTGTGATGTATTTAGAAGGGTCTCTCCACAGATTCATTACAGTGTGATGTATTTAGAAGGGGCTCTCTACAGGTTCATTACACTATGATGTATTTAGAATGGGCTCTCCACAGATTCATTACAGTGTGATGTATTTAGAAGGGGCTCTCCACAGGTTCATTAAAGTGTGATGTATTTAGAAGGGGCTCTCCACAGATTCATTACACTGTGATGTATTTAGAAGGGGCTCTCTACAGGTTCATTACACTATGATGTATTTAGAAGGGGCTCTCCACAGATTCATTACAGTGTGATGTATTTAGAAGGGGCTCTCCACAGGTTCATTAAAGTGTGATGTATTTAGAAGGGGCATTCCACAGGTTAATTACAGTGTGATGTGTTTAGAAGGGGCTTTCCACAGGTTCATTACACTGTGATGTGTTTAGAAGGGGCTTTCCACAGGTTCATTACACTGTGATGTGTTTAGAAGGGGCTTTCCACAGGTTCATTACACTGTGATGTGTTTAGAAGGGGCTTTCCGCAGGTTCATTACACTGTGATTTTTTTATATTTTTTTTAAACATTTATTTTATTTCACCTTTATTTAACCAGGTAGGCTAGTTGAGAACAAGTTCTCATTTGCAACTGCGACCTGGTCAAGATAAAGCATAGCAGTGTGAACAGACAACACAGAGTTACACATGGAGTAAACAATTAACAAGTCAATAACACAGTAGAAAAAAAAGGGGAGTCTATATACATTGTGTGCAAAAGGCAAGAGGAGGTAGGCGAATAATTACAATTTTGCAGATTAATAACACTGGAGTGATAAATGATCAGAAGGTCATGTACAGGTAGAGATATTGGTGTGCAAAAGAGCAGAAAAGTAAATAAATAAAAGAGTATGGGGATGAGGTAGGTAAAAATGGGTGGGCTATTTACCGATAGACTATGTACAGCTGCAGCGATCGGTTAACTGCTCAGATAGCAGATGTTTGAAGTTGTTGAGGGAGATAAAAGTCTCCAACTTCAGCGATTTTTGCAATTCGTTCCAGTCACAGGCAGCAGAGAACTGGAACGAAAGGCGGCCAAATGAGGTGTTGGCTTTAGGGATGATCAGTGAGATACACCTGCTGGAGCGCGTGCTACGGATGGGTGTTGCCATCGTGACCAGTGAACTGAGATAAGGCGGAGCTTTACCTAGCATGGACTTGTAGATGACCTGGAGCCAGTGGGTCTGGCGACGAATATGTAGCGAGGGCCAGCCGACTAGAGCATACAAGTCGCAGTGGTATAAGGTGCTTTAGTGACAAAACGGATGGCACTGTGATAAATCCAGTTTGCTGAGTAGAGTGTTGGAAGCAATTTTGTAGATGACATCGCCGAAGTCGAGGATCGGTAGGATAGTCAGTTTTACTAGGGTAAGTTTGGCGGCGTGAGTGAAGGAGGCTTTGTTGCGGAATAGAAAGCCGATTCTTGATTTGATTTTCGATTGGAGATGTTTGATATGAGTCTGGAAGGAGAGTTTACAGTCTAGCCAGACACCTAGGTACTTATAGATGTCCACATATTCAAGGTCAGAACCATCCAGGGTGGTGATGCTGGTCAGGCGTGCGGGTGCAGGCAGCGAACGGTTGAAAAGCATGCATTTGGTTTTACTATCGTTTAAGAGCAGTTGGAGGCCACGGAAGGAGTGTTGTATGGCATTGAAGCTCGTTTGGAGGTTAGATAGCACAGTGTCCAAGGACGGGCCAGAAGTATATAGAATGGTGTCGTCTGCGTAGAGGTGGATCAGGGAATCGCCCGCAGCAAGAGCAACATCATTAATATATACAGAGAAAAGAGTCGGCCCGAGGATTGAACCCTGTGGCACCCCCATAGAGACTGCCAGAGGACCGGACAGCATGCCCTCCGATTTGACACACTGAACTCTGTCTGCAAAGTCATTGGTGAACCAGGCAAGGCAGTCATCCGAAAAACCGAGGCTACTGAGTCTGCCGATAAGAATATGGTGATTGACAGAGTCGAAAGCCTTGGCAAGGTCGATGAAGACGGCTGCACAGTACGTTCTTTTATCGATGGCGGTTATGATATATTTAGTACCTTGAGCGTGGCTGAGGTGCACCCGTGACCGGCTCGGAAACCCGATTGCACAGCGGAGAAGGTACGGTGGAATTCGAGATGGTCAGTGACCTGTTTGTTGACTTGGCTTTCGAAGACCTTAGATAGGCAGGGCAGGATGGATGTAGGTCTGTAACAGTGATGTGCTGTCATATAAAATCAAATCCATACAGTAGTCTATCAAATCCATCAAATTGTATTTGTCACATGCACCTAATACAGCAAGTGTAGGCTTTACCAACAAATGCTTACTTTATGAGCCGTCCACCAACAATGCAGAGCTAAAAAGTAAGAACATTTGCAAATGTCAGTGTGCAGGTGTACGTGGTAGTTGAGGCAACATGTACATGTAGGTTGGAGTTACAGTGACTTGGCAATCAGGATAGATAATAAACAGACTAGCAGCAGCATATGTGGTGTGGAGAGAGAGAGTGTGTGTGTGTGTGTGTGTGTGTGTGTGTGTGTGTGTGTGTGTGTGTGTGTGTGTGTGTGTGTGTGTGTGTGTGTGTGTGTGTGTGTGTGTGTGTGCGTGCGTGTGTGTGTGTGTGTGTGTGTGTGTGTGTGTGTGAGAGAGAGAGACAGAGATCAGTGTAAGAAAGACAGTTAAAAAAAAGGGTCAATTAACGGTCCTCTTATATGACTTGCTATGACCTATTTCTACATCATGTGTCTAATCAGAATGCTGTGGAACACATCTGCGTTGCATCGTTAACGGTAATGACATCATCTCATAACCTCTCCCAGTACCGACGGTAATGGAACTGTTTGGAGAACGCTAGCTAGTCATTATGCTGTATGCATAACATAGAAAACTCCAGCCCCAAACTCCAAAGGGTTACGCCGTAGAAGTATATTTGCTGCAGTTTCCTAAAACTTTGGATTTACTGTTTGCCAAACCAACCTATTTACACAAGTCCTTTTTGAGTCCGTGTTGCGAAACTCATTATCAACTTGTTAGTAGTTGTGGAGAAAATGTATGTTTTTTCTTCATGGAAAATCACTGTATATCTGTTGTGTACTGGGATTAACTGTAATTCAAATCAACAGGAATGGACGGTGAAGGCAATCTGCCCTAGAATCTCTCCTCTTGGTGTTTATGCTGCTTGGCCCCAATTCCGGCCCCGATTCCAGACCCAATTCTGGCCCGAGTTAAGTACCTGTAACTGGAACTTAATTTCCTTCTTATGCGTATTCTGACCTTGCTATTCGTTCGCTATTCGTTCAGGTGTGGAGATCGAATAAGTTAAACTTTGGTGGAGGTGTGTCCACAGATAAGCCAAATTCTGACCCTGACTTAATTCTCTCATAATTCCACCACCTTTATTCGCATGGAAACCATGAATAAGGTCGAGCAAACAAGTGGAAAAAGCATCTACTTTCTTTTTTCAGATTGAAATAACAGCATTATCTATGCACTGTAATTTCTAAATGGATAAGAGCTATTGATAAGAGCTTGGTAAATGAGTAATCCGATTGGAGAAGGGGATTGTAAATACACATAGCAATTGTTTTAGATAATTGCTCCTTATGATCCCTGAAGATGAATGTGAAACCAGTCACATCGAAGCAAACGGAAAATCAAATGAACATGACATGTATTGAGGCCCTATTTGAAGGCACCTTCTTCTGGTAAAAAAAATAAATCATAATGCCCCAGGGCAGTGAAAGGGGACATTGCCCTGTGTAGGGTGTCGTCTTTCGAATGGTATGTTAAACTGGTGTCTTGAATCGCTGTGGTCATTAAAGAGCCCATGGCACCTTTCGTAAGAGTAGGGGTGTTAACCCTGGTGTACTGGTTAAATTCCCAATCTGGCCCACATACAATCATGGCAACCTAATAATTTCAAGCATCCAATTGGTTCATTCATCCCCCCTCCTCTCCACTGTAACTATTCCCCAGGTCGTTGCTGTAAATGAGAATGTGTTCTCAGTCAACTTACCTGGTAAAATAAGAGTTCAAATTCCACACTGAAGTAGGCTATAAATAGCTGTGCCGCTATTCTGGATGTTAATTCTGTGCTCTCATAATTTGCGTGGATAAAGTTTAGACACCCAAGCTTTAAGCTTCTGTAGGGCTGAACCTGCCGAGTTGATGTATGTGCTATTCGTGGGATTTTCTCTGTTTCATTTGACAATTTATATAATGTTAAATATTAGCCACTATCCGGAGCCACTGTCAGTAATACCCACATACATTTATAACTGTCACTTTAGTGTTTGCTTTTTTCAATTTGTAGCTTACATTTAGCATCATTCCATTCCGTTTACCTTTCTTTCCTCTGTCACGTCCGTGTAAGGGTAAGTTGTTCCTGAGGGTCGCTACCATTAGTGGATCAAATTAGGTTCACGTTGTGCAATCATTTTGAACATGTGAATCATTATGGAACTCAGACCACACGTAGCAGGTTAAACCTAGAGTCTGGAGCATGGATGAATATTATTTTTTAATCAATATATTTTGTGCGTAAAGACACTCCAAACCTGCTTTTTTATGCTTCTTACATACTTTCTTAACCATAACATTTGCCTAATAATCTACAAGATCAGAGTATTTTTAAATCTACCAGTTGGTGCTGAAACAGAGATGAAAGAACACAGATTACACACGTTCATTGATCCATATATTCTGAACACGTTCTCTCAATGTATTCTATTGATTCTGTCGACAAAATTATAATTAAAGTTACAATGTATTTAAAGGGAAATCTTAAGATAAATGTCCTGAAAACCCAATTGAACGGTTGAATGATATTTATTCAGAGAGCTCGACGTAGCCACACCTGCAGAGCATGTTACCAGACTGAAAAAGGTAAGTCTGAATAGCAAATACTGAGAAGTGTGCAGGAAAGGCGTGTGTAGGATAGGTGAAAATTCCTACATCGGAATCGGCCCCCGATAATGGAGCCGTGTGGATCCACAGATGCAGTATAAGCACATTTTCATTGTTTATCGGGGTGAAAGTGCTTTGATAAGGTCTAGCTAGCTCAGGCTTCCACTGGTCTATATCTGCATCCCAAATGGCACGCTATTCCCTGTGTAGTGCACTACTCTTGACCAGAGACTTTTGGGCCTGGGTCAAAAGAAGTGCACTACTGTACATAAGGAAAAGGGTGTTATTTAGGACACAACCTTTAAATCCTCTCATTTAAAACCACTGGGATGTTTTAACCCAGAGGTAGGGTTGTAACAGATTACTAAACATGTTACTAATTGTAATCTGTTACGTCACCAGAAAACATATTTTAATCAGATTACAGATACTTTGAAAGACTAGATGATGACTTCTAGGATTACTTTTAAATTCAGAAAGGATGTTTTGAAAAAAATATATATTTGACACCTTTCTGTTTTCTCAATGACATTACAATCAGCATTGAAGAAGAGGCACAGGTTTATGTTTGTTTCCTGAGCTTGTCTGACCACAAGTCAGAGACCACTAGAGCAACACAAAAATGTATTTGATGGATTGCGGGAAAAAAGCAGGAATAGGTTTTTGTAGGCTACAGTCCAAACTATGTCTTCCAATGGTGCGACTGCTGTCGGGATCCAAAGATTATCCAACTAGAATAAACGCTTGGAGGTAAGGACGACAGCAGTGGTGTAGCCTACGGGCTATACATATATCACTTATTTTTTAATATCTACAGTACATAGCACATTGATGTGAATCACGCTGATGCTTTCTCATTCAGCTATTTGTGGTTGTTCTGGATGGCTGTTCACAAATGTACACTCCCATTCTAAAGTTTGGGGTCACATAGAAATGCCCTTGTTTTTGAAAGAAAAGCACACTTTTTTGTCTACTAAAATAACATCAATTGATCAGAAATACAGTATAGACATTGTTAATGTTGTAAATGACTTTTGTAGCTGGAAACAGCTGATTTTTCATGGAATATATACAGTACATAGGTGTACAGATGCCCATTATCAGCAACCATCACTCTTGTGTTCCAATGGTATGTTGTGTTAGCTAATTCAAGTTTATAATTTTAAAAGGCTAATTGATCATTAGAAAACATTTTTGCAATTATGTTAGCACAGCTGAAAACTGTTGTTCTGATTAAAGAAGGAATTAAACTAGACCTGTTGAGTAGCTGGAGCATCAGCATTTGTGGGTTTGATTACAGGCTCAAAATTGCCAGAAACAAAGAACTTTCTTCTGAAACTTGTCAATCTGTTCTTGTTCTGAGAAATGAAGGCTATTCCATGTGAGAAATTGCCAAGAAACAGAAGATTTCGTACCACGCTGTGTACTACTCCCTTCACAGAACAGTGCAAACTGGCACTAACCAGAATAGAAAGAAGAGTGGGAGGCCCCGGTGCACAACTGAGCAAGAGGACAAGTACATTAGAGTGTCTAGTTTGAGAAACCGACGCCTCACAATTCCTCAACTGGCAGCTTCATTAAATAGTATCCCCAAAACACCAGTCTCAATGTCAACAGTGAAGAGGTGACTCCGGGATGAGAAAAAGCCATAAAAAAAAAAAAAGAAAAAGCCATATCTCAGACTGGCCAATAAAAAGAAAAGATTAAGATGAGCAAAGAACAGACAATTGGACAGAGGAACTCTGCCTAGAAGGCTAGTATCCCGGAGTCGCCTCTTCACTGTTGACGTTGAGACTGGTGTTTTGCGTGTACTATTTAAAGAAGCTGCCAGTTGAGAACTTGTGACACTTCTGTTTTAGGTATTAAAATAAATAAATCGGAGTGACTGGAAATATGCCAGACTTTGGTTTTAATGTAAAGATTTAACCTAATTGTATTATTATGTGTAGTAGAAAGCAATGGGTTAGAAGAAGCTTACATAACCAACCTATAAAGTCAAAAGTAACATCTTTCAAATGTTCTCCCTTAAAACTATCAACGTTTCCCATTACTGTTGGAAATGTGATCGAATCAACACAGTATTAGCCACTTTCAATGCAACATAACAAAAAAATAACAATAATAACTATGCAAGACTAACTATGCAAGAGATTCTGTGGTCGGCAGAATGCATCAGAGTAGGATTCTATTACATTGACAGCCATGGGTCAGGCCCATACTCTACACAGACCGGTGCTCATGAACAAATCAGAGATGCAATAACCTACATGCAACTTGACCATTGCCATATATGGATCTGTGCCATTCACTTTAAACTGGACTGTGTTTACAGCATGAGTCAGTAGATGTGCTTGTTTTGAGATCAAAGAGAGAGCTACATGCAGCGACGTGCAAATTTGTACATCTGTTCATATACTTTGCTAGTTAGTGAATTATTAGCCCAGTTAAAGATACTTTGTAGTCAGCAATGATGGGAGTGATTGCTTCCTACAAGAGCACAAAACGTGTGCATTTCTACCCATCTTTGAAAAGTGAATCGGGTAAAGAGTTTTTTTTGTCTTAAAGGGGCAGTGTTGTATTTTGAGAATAACATGATTTGTCTGATTTTCTGTAATAATGTATGGGAATAATAATGCATTTTATTTGTAAAGTGGTTTCTTGCATCAAACAACACAACACCATTTTAAGTAACCTCCTTGCCCGAAGGACAAGTGGATAAACAGGCTAATGTCAAGCGCTGCATGTTCTTTGCATTAGTCTCATGGAATGTAGGCCTATATTGAAGGCCTATATCACACATGGACTGCTACTGTAGGCTGAATGATCGAACAGCTACTGTATCTCAGAAAGTATAACACCAACTGAAATGGACAGTATGATTTGTCAACAAATGTGTTATGTCATACTGTCCAAAACCAATAAACCAACTGGTCATAAACACCTTAAAGTAAAGAACTGGAATATGTATCAGCGTTCCATCCTACCGACTACGGCACAATGCCCAATCTGTTAAATAAAACATATTTTTATGTGTCTGCAGGAACCCTAGACATTTAGGAAGGCTGTAGTGTAACCTGCATTGTACAGAACAAGTCATACCTTTGAGATCATCTATACAGGAAATACAATAAAACAAATAGCACTCTGTCACTATTCTAAAACACCGTAGGAATGTGTGTGACTGGTATGTGTGGGAACATCAATGGCAGTATCCCATACTGTACATTATGCATTTCAATGAACAAGCATTCAAAGGGAAGACTCTCGGTATGTTGTACATTATGTATATCAATGAACAAGCACTCAAAGGGAAGACTCTCGGTATGTTGTACATTATGTATATCAATGAACAAGCACTCAAAGAAAAGACTCTCGGTATGTTCTGCTCGAATGTGAAAATTATTCATAGGAATCCCCCTTCTCTCCCCCCAGGAGGTAGGACATTAGAGTGTAACACTCGATACATCACCTGCTCTAACTGTTCAGACACAAATATAGTGTTGCATCTGCGGATTGCAGGAAATTAACCCTGTTAGGTGTTATTGGATTGTGTGTTGGGCTGGTATGTGCTGTTATTGTCTGTCTAGATACATCCCACCGCAGGAATGTGTGTGTGTGTGTTTATAACATGGGAACCTGTTGATAGCCTGCAACTTTTTCCCAGCCCTGATGACACTGCTGCGGCCTGATGTGTGGTTCCCTGTACCTCTGAATATTCTGCATGGAACCACACTGGGAAAAGGAATTCAAAGAGTGTCAACAGTATTTTTATGTCACATATTTTTGGGGAAATTGACCTATTCAATTGTCATTGTAATTGTGCACACGTTGATGTCAGACATGCAGCTACCCCAATTTTCTGTTGCTGATGACTGGGAGGAATGCAGAAGCAGGACAAGTCTCCCTCTTTTTGACTGATGACTGATATATGGGCATGTACGTGTTAGGCCTATCTAGCTTACATGATTACGATGTTCATAATGCTTCTTGACAGTGTTATAAAGTGTATTTTCTAAGTCCATATAAAGTGACACAAGATGGTAATAATGCGTCTTGACAGAATATTTTACAAGTTATTTAAAATATGATGAAAATCACATGACTGTAAAGAATTCATTACAACAACAAAGAATTTAAGAAACAAACTTTTCAAATGAAAGGAAACTTCTCAGCAGGGATAAACCACATTTGTAAGTGTGTCATAACCAGCCAGAAAATAACTCGATATATGTCACAAATACATGTCATGACAGTGTTATGAACATATTATGAGAGGTTATGGCAAGTTATGTCAGCTGTTATGACATATTATGACATGATTGTGACCATGTCATACCATGTTATGACACTTGGTGTCAAGTGTTAACAAATGGCCATTATAAAGCCAAAAAAGGATTGTTCAAATTCAAAGCTTCAACATTGTGAATGGTAACAGTACGGAAGACGGCATTGGAAAAGTGAACCGATTTAGACCAAAAGCAGTGCTGTTGTTATAGTGACAAGGGATATCTGTGTTATAGATGCTGAGAGAAGTGACACTTTAAATGGTGTTCATGGCCCTGTTCATGTGTGCAGCTAAAGGTTGACGCATTGATTGGGAGAGTCTGTTTGCACAAACATATTACGATAACCATTTTGGCGTCTCCGCAACATTTGTACATCACTGTAATCCTTTTTTGTACCAAATAACCCTCTTTTGCATCACAACAGTTGTGCCAACTGCCTTGTACATCAGTTGTACAACTGTAGCATTTGCTGGACCTTGTAGTGATTTCTATGACAGTTTGTCAACATTCACTTCCTAGCAATGAACACATCTCTAGAAACATAGCATATTTCTTAAATGTGTTGGTCCTGGATTTTCAGCTGATGCCTGACTGTTGGTCAAGCCATAAAATGTAGTTGCACAATAAAAACCAACAGAGGCAATACTAACATCACGTGGCACGGTAAATCAAATCAACTCATCAAGCGGTATTGATTGATATAAACTATATAACACACTCCAGTGCCCATCTTAACTTTTCTAAATAAATGTCTACATTTTCTTAAGAAGTTGAGAGTGGTGTCATTGGGGGTGTTGTCTAACTCGCTGTGTGTCTGTCAGTATCACACTGAGCCAAAATAGGTGTTATGGGTGTTGTCTAAATCACTGTCTGTCCGTTAAGTATCACTGAGCCAGAAGAGATGTTATGGGCCTTATGATCTCTCTTGTCACGGATCATTTCTCATTAAATATGTGGGCGAGACAAAACAATGTCCTTGTGCTCATTCCGAAACATTAGCCAAGTGGATAACAAGCGATTAAAACCCCATTATTTCTAAGCACCCTAAACAGGCTTAAAGGGCTAGTTCACCCAAGATGCGCAAACAATCCTGGTATCCATCCTATGACTTGAATAGGATTTGTGCCACAAATGCTGAAACATTAGCATGTGGAAACGGTGCCACAGAAACTAACCAAAACATGGATTGCTGTCATACCTTGTCTATGGGCTGCTTAGAGGGTAAGAAAACCCATGTGTAATTCTACAATTTGAGTGAACTATCCCTTTAAGTGTTTGTTCTGCTATGTATTGTTTGGGGGACTCTGTATGTGAAGTATGCCACGTTATTAATCCCAGTAAAATGGAAAATTAAACAAGAAAATGCAATATAGCTACACGTCCTGGAAACTAATCTGCATTTCACAGCTGCTGAACCCTAAATGGCATCATTTTTTGAAAATTTCTAGTGAAAAATAATATGATTCATATTTCTTCAATTGATGATTTCCATAGTTTATTTTTCCACATCTTTTCATGGCTTTGGAAACTATTTAAGACTATTTAGCTGTACTATTCAGGAATATTCTGTACCCTAGCTAAATGCATGCATTATGTATGTTTCCCTTTACCTATGTAGCCATTCCTGGAGTGTGTGCAACAGAAGAGACAGGCATGCATCCTTTCGTCAACATCGGGAGGTAAGCCAACAGTAGTAGGGTCATTCACTGGGGAGATACTGCCACGGGGCATTTGCTTCCATTAATTACAATCAAATTAAATAAATAAAATCCATAAAAGCTGGTTCAGTATGGCAATAGTCCAGTTTGCATACAGATGTAGGATCTTAATTTGATCACTATTTTGTTGTTGAGAAGTTTCCAAAGCAGGAAAGGCAAAGTTGTGGTGTATTTGAGTTTTTAAAAGGCTTTAAAGTTTGTAATTTCCACTTTGAAAGTCATACTTGATTTTCCCTAACAAAACATGTAATCAATCCCTACAAAAATGTTCATGAATTACAATCCACATAATAACTCATATTTCCTGTTGCTGCAGGATTATTTTTCTGCTGCCTCAAATTAAAATCCTACATCTGAATTTTTGAGGTGGTAAAAATGAAAAACACCTCTCTTTTTGTTGTTTTTATTGGCCTTAGCAGTGGGGCCCTGTAGACCTCCCAGAGAGCTGGTTGGTAACGAAGGACCATATTTATGAGGGCTTGAATAGCCAGGTAATACCATCATTTGGGACTGGATTGACAGTTCTTTACTAGCATAGAAAAGCGTATTTATTACCTGCAATATGAACCGTGAAATGCAACACTTGTAGAATAGGGAACAGTAAGTGACAGCCAGCCTCAATCATTTGTTACAACATCTGAGAGGTACTGTCATTAACCGATAAGTGGACCCCAAACATGGCCATGCCTTCTCTCACATAATCTACTATATATATAAAAGTGCAAAGAAGATATGGGCCGATAAATATTTTGTTGATACATGTTAGTAGCATTGCCTGAGTCATTAAATGTGTAAGAATACAATGCTAAAGCACAAAACCGTTGTATTTAGTGCAGTGTTCCAAAGCTTTGATTGATGAGAAGTGAAAATATGTTTATAAAAGGACAGGTTAATATTTGTTAAAGGTATAATTTGTGGGAAGGGGAGGGTATCAGGACTGAGTACTCTAATGTGCAATTTCCTCAGGTTAGTGTCGGTGGAGAGACTTCATGTATTAACAGTGGGTGTTTTTTTATCACACACATAAAGACTTCATGTTCCCGGAATAACATGGAGTCAGGACCACAAAACGGACTGAAAAAAGCCTGGAGATAATGGTTTCAGAATGATTCATACACATAAAACATGTTGTTTCTAGAAAGTTTGTTTTGGGATAGACTCAACAGCTGTTTTGACTCTGATAGGAGCCTTAAACGTATTCAATAAGTTCATCACTTCCAGTATTCAATTTTTCTTCTAGTTGTGTTTTCATATCAGCCCTCAGATATTTCGCAACCATTTCCCATTTCTCGTTACGGCAGGAAATATATCAACACTTTGGACTAAATCAGCAACTTTCTCACATATATAACATTTGGTTTTATTCACCTTGATTTCAGTGTTCTGTTCAAACAGTTTAAGCAGCCAAGGCCATTCTAGACATGCAATCCAAACCTTTTGATAAATATTTGACTGCATGTTAGATATTTTTACAGTCTACCTATAATCATATCCACCAAGCATTTCAAAATGGCTACAGAATTGTGTTTTCAGAGTATCCAAGAATATCTTACTTTTAAGCACATTCATCTGTTACCTTTTTTTCTATCATTGAACGACATGGTACATATTGTATTACACAAGTTAAGATTGTTCATGGAATATATAATGATTGCTCAACACAATTCTGTTTACAAACCCGAGGGATGCAATTACATGTCACATCAGTAACTCAAATAATTTGTAACATGGTAATTCAGAATCCTCAGAGGACAATATGCTCAGGGGAATGAGTCAAGAATAACATAACCTGTAGGAACAACCTAATAAATAAGACCTCATTACTGTACGTCCTATTTCCATATTTCAGATAGCTGTTTTTAGTCATCTCCAATAAATTACTTGAATACATGATTAGTCTTCACGCTCATTGAAGGGAGAAATTGTGCCCAGACTGAGTTTCAAATGGTGAATGGAATATCACCATTTCCCACCATGATCATTGCATAAAACTGTGGACAGACTTCAGCTCAATCAGCTCAATGTCTAGTTTTGATTTATATTTGATTGCGTTAATTAATATCAATAACAACAAAAATACCATGTTATTGGATTTAAGTTAAAAGTTGGGTGAAAAAAAGGTAAATATTCCCGAAATTCCCTTACATTGATGACTTTTTTTTGCTAATCCAATCAGTTTCCCACGCTGATTCATCGTCATTACATAGCATTTTTATGATGTGGAAACAACATTGATTGAACCAGTTTGTGCCCAGTGGGAAGGTACAAGCAACTCAAACTAGTTAAATAGTGTAAATAGTCTCCAATGGCCCTTTTCCTCCTCCCTCTTAGTTGGTGATCAACAGTGGTATGTTCTATTCCTGAAACCGCCAGTCATCTCCCCTGTCGGTTTGATCAAAGGTACCTAGATGACTAGGCGACTAGTCACAAGGACTGTCAGCTCTGCTCATCATTACTGGAGCCTTTATGTGCTTCAGGCCTGTCTGGAGCCTGATGCTGACAGAGGCAAATACATCAAGAGTTGTCTGGTGCCAAGCTCCTCCAGCTCCACTCCGCACCAGGCCCAGTGTCGAGCCCAGCACTGGGCGTATCAGCTGCTCCTGTAGGAGGTATCAGGCCCTGGATATCTGGGTCTTGCTCTGTGCTTCAGACAGTGATAGCTGATGCTGTCTGTGATTGGTTGTCCAGACAAGTCACCTCCAGGCGGTCTGACCTCATACCCTACAATCACATTCCTGACTCTGTTTGTTCTGGCCAAGCAGAGTTTATTTCTGGCTTCTTTGTTGAGATAAGACAAACACAACAAAGTACAAAGGTTATTTAAGGAACAATGACAGATGTGGTTTTGGTTTCCGAGCAAGAGGAAGGATAATTTTGTTCCCATTTTCTTGTAGTGTTCTTTATACTTTCAGGCCATCTTGTTATTATACAATTATCTTCTGTTCTATTGATCTTTCAGGTAACTTGGATGCCTATTCATGATTCTCCAAGAAAAAGTCATGCTCTTACCCAGCGAATGGTTAGATTTGCTTGTGTATCTAAGCATTCCATGACCCAAAATGCTGTACAAGCTGCCTTTACCAGTGCTTGAGAGAGGCTTCATTCAATCCCCTATACGCTGATTTATAATGTGTACATTTTTGTCCACGTCAGTGCATATGCACACTGTAGACTGTGGTTAACTTAAAGCCCCCCGAACCCGTACAATTCAGGAAGCTCAGCATATTGTTTCAAAGTGCTCATAAAGAAACCTGGAAAATGACAACATTAGGGTGAGCTCAACTTAAGCCTATGGTGGAAGAAGTGTATGGCATTGAAAAGGTCTCTACAAAAAGGTTTCCCCTTTTTCTGCTGGTGGAGGGAAAAAAAGAATGAAAGAAACAAAACTCCTCTTAAAGTGAGAGCATACATCAGCCACCAATGAAGCAGTAGAAAAGCTTATCCTATTTCATCAAAAGTCCAGTTGAATATTTATACATAATATTGACTGGAACCTTATCTATAATGTATATATTAAATAAATATATATAATAACCTTGCTGGCTGGTTGGGGCCATGTTTTGTTTCCCCCCTGAGGGTTCTGGTGTTATGATCTGCATCCCCTATTCTCTATTGTAGTGCATTACCCATAGGGGTCTGGTCAAAATGAATGCCCTATATAGGGTGCCAATGGAGCCGCAGTCATGGACTTCTTCCAGCACTGCTCAGGGTTCATTCCAGCCCTGCTCAGGGTTCATTCCTGTACACATACTTTGCAGATGTTGTCGCAGATGTAGCGAAATGTTCTTACCTCCAACAGTACAGAAAAACCTAACAATGCAAAAAAATACACGGAAATTTTTAAAAATGTAAAAAAGGGAATGAAGAAATATAGAAATATTACAACAAGCAAATTCAGAGTCTGGAATAGAAATATATACATGTATGTATAATGATTGTTTGTATAGACATGAATTGTATATGAATAGAAAAGGTGTGTACTGTAGTACATAAATAGGATGAGCCTTGACTATAATACAGTACATACAGTTTAAGTCAGAAGTTTACATACACCTTAGCCAAATACATTTAAACTCAGTTTTTCACAATTCCTGACATTTATTCCAGGTAAAAATCCTCTGTCTTAGGTAAACTAGGATCACCACTTCATTTCAAGATTGTGAAATGTCAGAATAATAGCAGAGAGAATTATTTATTTCAGCTTGTATTTCTTTCATCACATTCCCAGTGGGTCAGAAGTTTACATACACTCAATTAGTATTTGTTGGCATTGCGTTTAAATTGTTTAACTTGGGTCAAACGTTTCGGGTAGCCTTCCACAAGCTTCCCACAATTCCCACAAGTTGGGGGAATGTTGGCCCATTCCTCCTGACAGAGCTGGTGTAACTGAATCAGGTTTGTAGGCCTCCTTGCTCGCACACGCTTTTTCAGTTCTGCCCACAAATTTTCTATAGGATTGAGGTCAGTGATTTGTGATGGCCACTCTAATACCTTCACTTTGTTATCCTAAAGCCATTTTGCCACAACTTTGTAAGTATGCTTGGGGACATTGTCCATTTGGAAGACCCATTTTCGACTAAGCTTTAACTTCCTGACTGATGTCTTGAAATGTTGCTTCAATATAGCAACAACATTTTCAATCCTCATGATGCCATCTATTTTGTGAAGTGCACCAGTCCCTCCTGCAGCAAAGCACCCCCACAACATGATGCTGCCACGCCCGTGCTTCACAGTTGGGATGGTGTTCTTCGGCTTGCAAGCGTCCCCATTTTTCATGGTCGTTATGGCCAAACAGCTCTATTTTTATTTCATCAGACCTTTCAGGTTATGTCGATATAGGACTTGTTTTACTGTGGATATAGATACCTTTGTACCTGTTTCCTACAGCATCTTCACAAGGTCCTTTGCTGTTGTTCTGGGATTGATTTGCCCTTTTCGCACCAGAGTACATTCATCTCTAGGAGACAGAACGTGTCTCATTCATGAGCAGTATGACGGCTGCGTGGTCCCATGGTGTTTACACTATTGTTTGAACAGCTGAACACGGTACCTTCAGGCTTTTGGAAATTGCCCCCAAGGATGAATCAGACTTGTGAAGGTCTACAATTTTGTCTGATTTCTTTTGATTTTCCCATGATGTCAAGTGTAGAGGCACTCAGTTTGAAGTTAGCCCTTTAAATACATCCACAAGTACACCTCCAACTGACTCAAATTATGTCAATTAGCCTATCAGAAGCTTCTAAAGCCATGACATAATTTTCTGGGATTTTCCATGCTGTTTAAAGGCACAGTCAACTTAGTGTATGTAAACTTCTGACCCACTGTAATTGTAATAGAGTTATTTATCAGTGAAATAATCTGTCTGTAAACAGTTGTTGGAAAAATGACTTGTGTCATGCACAAAGTAGACTGACTTGCCAAAACTATAGTTTGTTAACAAGATATTTGTGCAGTGGTTGAAAACGAGTTTTAATGACTCCACCCTAAGTGTATGTAAACTTCTGACTGTACATATGAAGTGGGAAAACAGTATGTTAACATTTTTAAAGTGACCAGTGTTTAATGACTCAATGACATGGGGCACTAGCCTCTAGGGTGCAGGATTGAATACCTGGTGGTAGCCGGCTGGTAACAGTGGCTAAAGTTCCAGGCAGGGTACTGGGTGAAAGCTGGCTAGTGGTGACTATTTGACAGTCCGGTGGCATGGAAATAGAAGATGTTTTTCAGTCTTTCAGTCTCAGCTTTGATGCACCTGTACTGTCTCCGCCTTCTAGATGATAGCGGGGTGAACAGGCTGTGGCTCGGGTGGCTGAGGTCCTTGATGATCTTCTTGGCCATTTACATTTTTAGTAATTTATCAGACAGTCTTATCCAGAGAGACTTACAGTTAGTGCATTCACAGTCATAGTAAGTACATTTCCTCTCAATAAATAGCTATCAGCAAAGTCAGAGCTAGTAGAAGGTGTGACACTGGGTGCTGTAGATGTCCTGGAGGGCAGGCAGTGTGCCCCCGGTGATCTGTTGGGCAGACCGCACCACCCTCTGGAGAGCCCTGCGAATGCTGACAGTGCAGTTGCCAAACCAGGTGGTTATACAGCCCGACAGGATGCTCTCAATGGTCTATCTGTAGACGTTTGTAAGGGTTCTAGGTGCAAAGTCACATTTTTGCAGCCTCCTGAAGTTGGAGAGGAGTTGTTGTGCCTTTTTCATCACACTGTCTGTGTGGATGGACCATTTCAGGTTGTCAGTGATGTGCACGCTGTAGACTGTCTATACATTGTTGGTAATCAAGCCTACCACTGTTGTGAACAGGGAGTACAGAAGGGGGCTGAGCACGCACCCTTGTGGGGCCCACGTGTTGACGATCTGCATAGCAGAGGTGTTGTTGCCTGCTATGTTTAAAGGTTGACCTGTCTCAGAGGGCCTCAGCTTTGTGAAGGTGCTTGGAGAGAGAAATATTCAATAGGTAGAAGAATGAAGAGCAGTCAGTGTACAGGAAACAGGAAACAGGCCCGTTCTCTAGTCAATCAATCAATCAAATGAATTTCTTCTACATCTTACATCAGCTGATGTCAGAAAGTGCTGTACAGAAACCCAGCCTAAAACCACAAACAGCAAGCAATGCAGATAGAGAAGCATGGTGGCTAGGAACAACTCAATGGAAAGGCCAGAACCTAGGAAGAAACCTAGAAAGGATCCAGGCTATGAGGGGAGGCCAGTCCTCTTCTGGCTGTGCCGGGTGGAGATTATAACAGAACATGGTCAAGGTGTACAAATGTTCACAGATGACCAGCAGGGTCAAATAATAATAATCACAGTGGTTGTAGAGGGTGCAACAGGTCAGCACCTCAGGAGTAAATGTCAGTTGGCTTTTCATAACCGATCATTCAGAGAATCTCTACTGCTCCTGTTGTCTCTAGAGAGTTGAAAACAGCAGGTCTGGGACCGGTAGCATGTCCGGTGAACAGGTCAGGGTTCCATAGCAGCAGGCAGAACAGTTGAAACTGGATCAGCAGCATGACCAAGTGGACTGCGGACAGCAAGGAGTCATCAGGCCAGGTAGTCCTGAGGCATGGTCCTAGGGCTCAGATCCTCAAAGAGAGAGAGAGAAAGAAAGAAAGAATGAACGAAAGAAAGAAAGAGAGAAAGAAACAGAGAAAGATAGAGAAATAGATAGAGAGAATTAGAGAGAGCATACTTAAAATCACACAAGACACCGGATAAGACAGGAGAAATACTCCAGACATAACAGACTGACCCTAGCCCCCCGACACATAAACTATTGCAGCATAAATACTGGAGGCTGAGACAGGAGGGGTCGAGAGACACTGTGGCCCCGTCCAATGATACCCCCGGACAGGGCCGAACAGGCAGGATATAACCCCACCCACTTTGCAAAGCACAGCCCCCACACCACTAGAGGGATATCTTCAACCATCAACCTACCATCCTGAGACCAGGCCGAGTATAGCCCACGAAGATCTTCCCCACGGCACAACCCTAGGGGGGGGGGTGCCAACCCGGACAGGAAGATCACGTCAGTGAATCAACCCACTCAAGTGAAGCACCCCTCCTAGGGAAGGCATGGAAAAGCACCAGTAAGCCAGTGACTCAGCCCCTGTAATAGTGTTTGAGGCAGAGAATCCCAGTGGAGAGAGGGGAACGGCCAGGCAGAGACAGCAAGGACGGTTTGTTGCACACTCCTGGGCCAGACTACACTCAATCATAGGATCTACTGAAGAGATGAGTCTTCAATAAAGACTTAAAGGTTGAGACCGAGCCTGCATCTCTCACATGGATAGGCAGACCATTCCATAAAAATGGAGCTCTATAGGAGAAAGCCCTGCCTCCATCTGTTTGCTTAGAAATTCTAGGGACAATTAGAAGGCCTGCGTCTTGTGACCGTAGCGTACGTGTAGGTATGTATTGCAGGACCAAATCAGAAAGATAGGTAGGAGCAAGTCCATGTAATGTTTTGTAGATTAGCAGAAAACCTTGAAATCAGCCCTTGCCTTAACAGGAAGCCAGTGTAGAGAGGCTAGCACTGGAGTAATATGATTAAAACATTTGTTTCTAGTCTAGATTCTAGCAGCCGTATTTAGCACTAACTGAAGTTTATTTAGTGCTTTTTCCAGGAAGTCGGAAAGTATAGCATGGCAGTAGTCTAACCTAGATGTGACAAAAGCATGGACAATTTTTCTGCATCATTTTTGGACAGAACATTTCAGATTTTTTCAAAGTTACGTAGATGGAAAAAAGCTGTCATTGAAACAGTCTTGATATGTGCGTTAAAAGAGAGATGGTCAAGAGTAATGCTGAGGTCCTACACAGTTTTATTTGAGATGTCAAACATCAAGATTAATTGTCAGATTTAACAGAAGATATCTTTGTTTCTTGGGACCTAGAACTAGCATCTCTGTTTTGTCCGAGTTTAAAAGTATACAATTTGCCGACATCCACTTCCTTAAGTCTGAAACACATACTTCCTGGGAGGGCAATTTTGGAGCTTCACCATGTTTCATCAAAAGGTACAGCTGTGTGTCGTCCGCATAGCAGTGAAAGTTAACATTATGTTTCCGAATGACATCACCAAGAGGTAAAATAAATAGTGAAAACATTAGTCGTCCAAAAACAGGGCATTGAGGATCACTGAATTTTTCCAAATGGTATCCATATACAGTGCCTTGCAAAGGTTTTCACCCCCCTTGGCACTTTTCCTATTTTGTTGCATTGCAACCTGTAATTTAAATATATTTTATTTTGATTACATGTAATCCACATACACAAAATAGTCCAAATTGGTTAAGTGAAATGAAACAAATACCTTGTTTAAAAAAATGTAAAACAATTAAACGGAAAGGTGGTGCGTGCAAGTAGCGCACTGTGAGTAGTGGGTGCGGAGTCAGACACAGGAGGCAGAAGATACAGAGTAGCGCTTTAATATGCACCGGGAAAAAGTACTCTCCAAGAAACTGGGCGCACATAAACAATCACCCAAAACCAGGACCACACCAGTCCGGAGGGAAAATCCAAAACAATCAACACGACTACAGAAAATACACAGTGGGAAACGAAATAAGCACAAAGAGCAGGCGGGCCTACCGGTTTAAATAGCCCAACTAAAGCTAAACAAGAAACAGGTGTACAAAAACAACAGAAAAGGGATCGGTGGCAGCTAGTAGGCCAGTGACGACGACCGCCGAGCGCCACCCGAACAGGAAGAGTGGCCACCTTCGGTAGGAGTCGTGACAGTGCATGGATATTTCCCCCCTTTGCAATGAAGCCACTAAATAAGATCTGGTGGAAACAATTACCTTCAGAAGTCACATAATTAGTTAAATAAAGTCCACCTGTGGGCAATCTAAGTGTCACATGATCTGTCACATGATCTGAGTATATATTCACCTGTTCTGAAAAGGCCTCAGATTCTGCAACACCACTAAGCAAGGTGCACCACAAAGAAAGCAGCACCATGAAGACCAAGGAGCTCTCCAAACAGGTCAGGGACAAAGTTGTGGAGAAGTACTGATCAGGATTGGGTTCTAAAAAAATATCAGAAACTTTGAATATCCCACAGAGCACCATTAAATCCATTATTAAAAATGGAAAGAATATGGCAACACAACAAACCTGCCAAGAGAGGGCCGCCCAGCAAAACTCACGGACCAGGCAAGGAGGGCATTAATCAGAGAGGAAATATAGAGACCAAAGATAACCCTGAAGGAGCTGCAAAGCTCCACTGTGTACATTGGAGTTTCTGTCCATAGGACCACTTTAAGCCGTACACTCCACAGTGCTGGGCTTTACGGAAGAGTGGACAGAAAAAAATACGCAAACATGTTTGGTGTTTGCCAAAAGGCATGTGGGAGACTCCCCAAACATATGGAAGAAGCTACTCTGGTCAGATGAGACTAAAATTAACTTTTTGGCCTTCACGGAAAACGCTATGTCTGGCGCAAACCCAACACCTCCCATCACCCCAGGGGCTCCATCCCCACAGTGAAGCATGGTGGGGGCAGCAGCATCGTCCTGTGGGGGTGTTATTCATTGGCAGGGACTGAGAAACTAGTCAGACTTGAAGGAATGATGGATGGCGATAAATACAGGGAAATTCTGGAGGGAAACCTGTTTCACTCTTCCAAAGATTTGAGACTGGGACGGAGGTTCACCTTCCAGCAGGACAATGACCCTAAGCATATGGCTAAAGCAACACTTGAGTGGTTTAAGGGGAAACATTTAAATGTCTTGGAATGGCCTAGTCAAAGCCCAGTCCTCAATCCAATCGAGAAACTGTAGTATGACTTAAAGATTGCTTAACAGCAGCGGAACCCATCCAACTTGAAGGAGCTGGAGCAGTTTTGCCTTGAAGAATGGGCAAAAATCCCAGTGGCTAGATGTGCCAAGCATACCAGTCCCTGGTTCGAATCCAGGCTGCATCACATCCAGCCGTGATTGGGAGTCCCATAGGGCGGCGCACAATTGACCCAGCGCCATCTGGGTTTGGCCGGGGTAGGTAGTCACTGTAAATAAGAGTTTGTCCTTAACTGACTTGCCTAGTTAAATAAAATATAAAAATTATAGAGACAAGAGACTTGCAGCTGTTATTGCTGCAAAAAGGTGGCTCTACAAAGTATTGACTTTGGGGTGGTGAATAGTTATGCATGCTCAAGTTTTCTGTTTTTTGTCTTATTTCTTGTTTGTTTCACAATAAAAATATTTGGATCTTCAAAGTGGTAGGCATGTTGTGTAAATCAAATGATACAAACCCCACAAAAATCAATTTTATTTCCAGCCTGTAAGGCAACAAAATAGGAAAAATGCCAAGGGGGGTGAAAACTTTCGCAAGCCACTGTATAGTCCACTACTTTTGTCCATATCCCTGTGAGCCTTGGTCAAAATGAATACACTATAAAGGGAAGAGAGTGCCATTTGGAATGCATTCCTTGTGCCCTGCTTCCCAGGGACAGAAAAGATTTCAGAGGGCAGAGAAGGCCGGCAACGCGAGAGGAGCAAGACGTGCCTCTTAAGATTTGCAATGTGCAGCCTTTTCGTTTCCCCGACTAGACGGGAGGTGGTTCAGCTCTCTCTGACTTTTAGGAATCTTGTGGGACTAATTAATTAGTTGTCTGTGTGTTTTAAAACTGATAGAGGGAGAAGGGAGAAGGCGTGTGGTGTTGAAACCGAGGGATGAGAGGGAAGGAGTTAAAAGGAAAACCTTTGGTGCCTGAGAGGTCACGGCATGTGCAACGGTATGCACACCTTCCGTCATCTCTGTCACATGGTCCTTCCTATATTTTCACATAAAAAGAGAGAGAAAAAAGAGAGAGAAAAGGAAGACTGAACCAAATCAGTGAATCCTGTACAGCAGATAAAACATTTGTACAATAAGGGGAGAGAGACACTGAAATAGGCTCATGAGAAAAGCTTCTGCCTTCACTTACTGACTTCCATCTGTTTGCCTCAAAGCAACACACCACAACACAAGGCAAAGAGAATTATTGATAAAGAACAACAGATCTTAGTTGAAGCCATGTGAAGTCAGAACAACAAGATCCATCCATCCCCGTACAGTGTTTCTCCTTTCCCACTGACCACTCAATCAATAGTCATTAGCGACACAACATTACAAATGAATGGAACCGCTACCAGACCTGCAGTTAGGGGCGATTTTTATGAAACATTACTTATCCGGGGACAATTTTAAGTGTGATTAAACATAGTTAGCTAATTACAGTAACAGCATGAATTATGATTATAATAATACTCTCTGTGATTTATCTGGAATTTGATTGTTTGGGGGTGAAAGAGAAAAATTATATTAGCATATGCAAAACATATTAATGTATGGTTAATGAACCTTTCCCCAAGTAGCGTCAGTCAGCCTCAATGTTAATGTTGCATGGCATTCAGAGGAAAAATGTAATTCTAACGCTATAATTAACATTGCAATTAAAGATGAGCTCAACACCTAGCAGCAACACCACAGGGGCTCATGGTAAGCAGGGGTACGACCAAGGCTCCAAGGTTGAGCTGCACTAGAGTGGGAGCCAACCAAATTATCCACAATAAAATACATATGTAATGAAGAGTGTAGTCATGCACAACTATGTATATACCTAAGAGACAGGGTTGAAGAAAAAAAACAATTGTGACCTGAGGTGAAAATATAGTTGAAAATATAGGTGAAAGTAAGGTGAAATCATCAGGAAAAGCCTAGTGGTTAGAGCGTTGGACTTGTAACCAAAGGGTCCCCGAGCTGACAAGGTAAAATCTGTCGCTCTGCCCCTGAACAGGCAGTTAACCCACTGTTCCTAGACCAGTTAACCCACTGTTCCTAGGCCGTCATTGAAAATAAGAACTTGTTCTTAACTGACTTGCCTTGTTCAATAAAGGTTTCAATTAAATTTAACTTGAAGTTGAGAATGTTTTATTCCTCTGTTGCTAGTCAGAAGTGTTGTTTGTGGACACCCTGAAATAATGATGATGACTGTGTTGGTGTTTGGATGCTATAGACCGTTGTTTCCCAAATGTGGTCCTCAAGTTCGCCCAACTGTACATATTTAACCCTACATACAGTATTTAACCTCAATAGCACATATTGAACCCTACATACAGTATTAAACCTCAACAGTACATGTTTAACCATACAGACAGTATTTAACCTCAACAGTACATAGTAAACCATACATATTTAACCCCAACAGTACATATTTAACCCTACATATTTAATGCCATCAGTACATATTCAACTCTACATAGTGTTTAACCTCAACAGTACATATTCAACCCTACATACAGTGTTTAACCTCAACAGTACATATTTAACCCTACATATTTAACCACAACAGTACATTTTTAACCTTACATATTTAACCTCAACAGTGCATATTTAACCCTACATATTTAACCCCAACAGTGCATATTTAACCCTACATATTTAACCCCAACAGTGCATATTTTACCCTACATACAGTATTTAACCCAAGTCTTTTACAATTTTTGGGGCCTTTCTCTGACACCGTATGTAGATCCTGAATGTCAGGAAGCTTGGCCCCAGCGCATTCAAAACATGAGGCACTTCCGGATTGGATTTTTCTCAGGCTTTCACCTGCAACATCAGTTCTGTTATACTAACAGACAATATTTTCACAGTTTTGGAAACTTTAGAGTGTTTTCTATCCTAAGCTGTCAATTATATGCATATTCTAGCATCTTGTCCTGACAAAATATCCCGTTTACTACGGGAACGTTTTTTTTTCTCCAAAAATGAAAATACTGCCCCCTAGTCACAACAGGTTTTTTAATGTATCCAAATAATGTATCCAAATAATGTATTGTAATAACATTGTGCAGATTCCTGCAAGACATTGTATAGTTTCACACACTACAAAGGGTAAAGAGAGCGAGAAAAGCGCAAGACAGGCAGACAGGCAGGGAAACAGACAGGCAGACAGGCAGGGAAACAGACAGGTTCTTGGAGCTATGTTGAAAGAGCAGGCCCAGGGAGGAGGAAGACAGAGTGAAGGAACACAGCAAACCTTTTTGTTTCATTTGTATTTGTTTTCACCTACACACTTTCCACACTTTTATTACGCTCGGGTCCAGTGGACCCGAACACCACATATGTAATATAAATGTGTAGGAGGGTGCACAGTGTGCACTCAATGAAAAGGTGTTATTTCACATGTGCACAGAAAATGAGCCAAGGCAAATGAGTCTCAGGTTGAAAAAATGATTCATTGTATAATTTTTATTTTAGTTAACATTGAAAATGGGTCCCACAGACCAGAACTCCACACAAGGGTTAAACAGCATGATCATTACACAGGTGCATCTGGTGCTGGGAACAATAAAATGCCACTTTCAAATGCGCAGCCATGCAATTGACATGCTGACTGCATGAATGTCCACCAGAGCTGTTAACAGAGAATTTAATTAATTGTTAATTTCTCCATCATAAGGTCCCTCCAACTTCATTTGAGAGTATTTGACAGTATGTTCAACCGGCCTCACAGCCATAGACCACTTGTATGGCGTTGTGTGGGTGAGAGGTATGCTGACATAAGCTACAGACAACAAACTATAATTGCATTTTATTGATGGCAATTTGAATGCACAGAGATACCGTGATGAGATCCTGAGGCCCATTATCGTGCCATTCATCCGCCACCATCACCTCATGTTTCAGAATAATAATGCACAGCCCCATGTCTCAATGATCTGCACACAATTCCTGGAAGCTGAAAATGTTCTAGTTCCTCCATGGCCTGCATACTCACCAGACGTGTCACCCATTGAGCACGTTTGGGATGCTCTGGGTCGACATGTTCCAGTTCCCGCCAATATCCAGAAACTTTGCACAGCCATTGAAGAGGAGTGGGACAACATTCCACAAGCCACAATCAAAAGCCTGATCAACTCTATGTGAAGGAAAATGGTGGTCATACCAGATACTGACTGGCTTTCTGATCCACACCCCTACCTATTTTTTAAAGGTATCTGTGACCAAAAGATGCATATCTGTATTCCCAGTCATGTGAAATCCATAGATTAGGGTCTAATGAATTTATTTCAATTGACTGATTTCCTTATATGAAATGTAACTCAGTAGAATCTTTGAAATGGTTGCATTTTGCATTTATATTTTTGTTCAGTAGTTTTCTCTCTAGAGAAACGGTGGGTTGGGATCACAAAAAAACTGAACTAAATGGAATTTAAGTAATTGACGTCAGTCAATCAGTTGTTTAGTAACTGAAGAAAATAAATATGAAAATGTGGTTATTCGCTCAGCACTAATTACAATACTACAATTTGTGTGGGTTGAGTACAAAACAAGACATTAGACTTTATCATCTTCGTTCTTTTTGATTTGTCATTCAACATGTTTCTACTGATCACTGAGAATGTAGCAAGAGGGTGGTGAGGCCTGGGGTTTTCTCTTTTTAGTAGTGGAAAAAAGAAAAAAGGAAACTTATTGATGTTTGTCTTTAAGGACTGGGATCATGAAGTCTTCATATGATGGAATGATGGGTGTAGACTACTGGTTATAAATTATACAGGGAACTCAGTTAAGCACAATTAAGTATTATAATTACATTTTGAGATTGTGTATATCTATCTTATTCAGCATTTGTTGTACGGTCTGCTTTCATTTTTTTGTATTGTACTTGATGGTCTTTGCATTGACTGAAATAGTTTTCTTCTAGAAATGATCTTGGCCGTACCGTATTTAAACTGTTCAGGATGTATTAAAAGTCCATTCTTTATCACCATCACAGACTACTCTGTATCCTTCTGTGTCTTTGTCTTCGTAAATCCCTCTCATTGTTCTCACTGGCAGAGATGTTTTCAAGCATGCAATGGCTTTCTACTGTCGTGAATAATTAAATAGTATGTTCAGTAGCTTCTTTTGGCAGGGGAAGCTAACAACTTATTCAAACAGTGTTCAGGAGGGAATCGTATACTGCTCAGTTAACACCGGTTGATGTTTGGTTGCAGCACTTTTGTCTGACAAAAATGTTGCATACATATTGAATACATATTGAATTCAAAGAGTGAACTCTTTTCTATAGTCAGTATATGTTTAGATATATGACTTTAAAAAACACCTTCTTTATTTTGCCCTATCAAGGACATGATATACTGTAGCTCTTCTGTCAACATACATATTGTGGCATTCAAAGGAGACACAAAACATAGTTGACATACATTTTATTGTATGTAAGGTGAGAGTAAACACAAATCCCCCACTTCCTACTATAGTAACAAATGCTCATAGTTAAGCTGTGTGTTATGTGGGCAACAATCCTAATCCCACATGCAATCTATAGGCCTATATGCCATTATTTGTGATGGCCATTTACGGGGGTCCTGAACACCCAGAGATATATGTCCAATACATCCATTGTACCTCAGAGCACTCAATTCCTTATGGAGAGCAGTTGTGCATTCATAAAGTTAGATAGCCCTGCTGTGGCCTGTGGGTCTCGTAATACTGCCTGCTGAGAGAGTGTTCGGCAGCCTTCACGCCCGATCAGTGCGAGGCAATGAACCCGATTGATGACAGTTTGGTTTCTGTCTGAAGAAAGCGCCTTAACGGGGATGCAGCCTCATAGTCAGAAGCAAATTCATTTTTTTCTCCATCGCTCCCCACCATGCTTTGGAAGATTTAATCGCCAGCAAGTTGTCTCCTTTAGGCAGGAGAGTATTACTCAAGAGAACACTTGCTGTGAAGAGAAGGAAGGCACCGCTGCCGCCCGCCACCCGAAAGCAAGTCTGAGATAGTGGAAATGTGAAACAATGCTGTCATGGTGTTGAAAACATAGCTGCATATGGTGGAAATGGAAATATTTCCTTTTTTTAAATGTGGCATGTCTTTGCTGAGCCACCTTTCCATTAGTCTCATAATTAAATACATGCTAATTTCTCTTTATCATGAGCTGAGTCCTAGTTTTGTGAACTGACGAAGATCCTCTGGACCAAAATGTTGTCAATTAAGGTGATAAGTGGGATCACACAGTGTGTGGGCCTTTCTGTTCTTTTCATTTAAATATCATTAGCCCAGTACCTAGGTTATTTTAAAGATTTGCAAATTACTGTAAATAATCCCTGAGTCATAGCTGAGTCAGATTTATATTCCCACACGACTGGAGTCTGGGGAGATCCAAGGGCTATTATCTGCTCTTAGTTCTACATTTTGTGAATGGGGCATGCTTATTTATGATGTGATGAAAGCACTTTTAAAGAGCAACCAGGCATCCTTTACTGATGGGATGAGGTCAATATACTTCCAGGATACACGGGCCAGGTTGATTATAAAGGCCTGCTCGCTGAAGTTTTTTAGGGAGCGATTGACAGTGATGATCGTTTAACCGCAGACCCATCACGCACGCAGGCAATGAGGCAGTGAATGCCGAGATCTTGGTTGAAGATAGCAGAGGTATATTTAGAGGGTAAGTTGGTCAGGGTGATATCTAAGAGGGTGCCCATGGTTACAGATTTAGGATTGTACCTGGTAGGTTCCTTAATAATTTGTGTGAAATTGGGGGCATCTAGCTTAGATTGTAGGATAGCTGGGGTGTTAAGCATATCCCAGTTTAGGTCACCTAACAGTACGAACTCTGAAGATAGATGGGGGCAATCAATTCACATATGGTGTCTAGGGCACAGTTGGGGGCTGAAGGGGGTCTATAACAAGCGGCAATGGTGAGAGACTTGTTTCTAGATAGGTGGAGGCAATCATTTTATAAAGACCTCTTCATATGTGTTCTCCTGTTCTATTGGTTTTCTTTCATTGTCTATCAGCCAAAGGCATTAACATATTAGCAACCCATGATAGTTGTTGCATCTTTAGATCTCACCTCTTTCTACATTTCTAACGGATATTTCCATCTCTGTCCATGAAACCGATCGTATGTGCCTTGTGCATTTTAGAACGGTGCTTTCCCCACAAATTGCATTTTGGAACATTCGCACGTGGGCCTAACGCTGTGTGCACACTGCTGCTCTTAAAAAATATGAAGAAATGATAGTTTATTTTAAGCTAAACATTCTGATGTGTTCCATCAGCCATACTAATTCATACGTTGAATACTTCCACGACACTACTTTGATATGCATCATGGAGATTAAGAGTTGAGTATATGCAATGTCCACTGAAAAAAAGTGTGTACACAGCGTATACCTGTATACCCTCCACTACACCACTGATAATAAATGACAAACAAACCAAATGATAGGTGCTTGATGCATCATAATATACCCACCAGGATCAATCAAGGTCATTAAAAAGCTACACTTCTTATAGAGCTTTTTTATACATCAAATTAAACGTAACACTGAAACAAGAAAAAAGGGTATAATCTTCCAATTTATTGGGACCCTTAACTAAATAAAATATGAAAGATTAAGAATCTTATTTTGTAAATGGTCAATCCTCCAGATAAACCAGTACATAAAAGCTGTACTGGCTCAGGGGAGATAAGGATTTGTCCTTTTGTCCCCCAGGGCTTAACTTTCTATTTGTGAAAATTAATTAGGTTCCCAGTCAATATTGCAGCATTTCATTTTAAGAGGGATACACCTGGAACACGACGTTCTTCCTCCCTGAGTCATTTAGTTAACATTTAGTTAACATCTGTTTTTAGATGAAAGAGGCAGAAACTGAGAAGAATTATGATGCACCTTTGAAATGTTATACTTCTGAGGTATCTTGGCTACAGCACGGTTAATCTGATTATTTTATGAATGTATGTATGGCTGAAGACAGACATTTACACGTTGACATTTGTACTGTACATTGGTATCTCTCTATCTCTCTGAATAGGCCTCCTCTCTTCTCACTACAGAGCAATCTTAATTTAATTGACATTAATTAATAATCTCCCTTACTGAGAGAGCAGTGAATCTGCTCCAAGCACCTCAATCAATACACACACTGATTTTCATCATATCTGGGGTCAGGGAGGCTAGAACAGAGCCAGCGAGGGCAGTCAATAAGGCAACCCGACACCAGTGGAGGCTGATGACATGGAGAATGGAGAGGGATAGGAGACACACGGTAGAGGCGCAGACCGCAAGGAGAAGACAAAGCCTGTTTCCAAATTCGACAAATGATATGACAAATTATTTTTACCTAAAACTTTTATCAAAGACATTACCAGTCAAATATTATGGGGAATGGGAATTAGAAGGCTACTTACACAGTGTTGGGAATGCATCACAGCAGTGATTGATTGAGAGTATGAGAAATTAGTTGCATTGTTCAGAGACTTGACTTTAGTGTAGCACAGGCTAATCATGGATGGATGGTGTTGCTCAATTTTTCCACTGAGGGCAGGAACAATAACACAACCCAGGTAGACAAAAGAGCTAAGAATGAGTTAGCCAAAGCAAAGACAAAAATCACATAGATGTGCAATAATGTGATTTCTTGTGTATGTGTATGTGATCGACTTGATGTATAGTAATGAGACATTTGACAGGGCTACTCACAGTGTTTGGAGAGGACACATTCGATGGGCCAGTGGATGAGAGGGCACATGAGACGCGTCTTCAATTCATGTCAGGAGAGAATTGACACTGGTAGTGGAGTGGAGGGGTCATCCCCTCTTATTAATTAAGGAACAGGAGGGGACTTAGATGTAAATACAAATAGTAACATTCAGAAACATCAGTAACATTTCAACTAACTATCTACTAACCCTTACCCTATCTCTAACCTTAACCTTAACCCTTACTCTAAACCTAATTCTAAACATAACCGTAACCTTAGCAAGCAGTTGCTTATCAACAAATAGTTTGTTGATAGTAAGACCATTTGTAGAGCATCTGCAGAGGGAAAATCCATACTATCCAAATAAAGTGTGACCTCAACAAGTTTCTCCATGAAGATAAACTCAGACACCTCAGAATTCATAAAGTCAAACACAGACTGCCCGTCTCGCCCACTTGACACATCAAAATAGCCAAAGAATAAAGCCCTGATCATCCACATACTTCACAATAACAACCTCTCTTTTAATCTCACTTTCAATGGATGATGCCATGGAAGCTATCAAATCATTCTGAAATGATTTCGACATCCCAGAGAAGACAGTAGAAACTTCCACAGAAAACAATATATTATCTACCTTCTCTGTCTCCTGTGCTTGGAAGAAACTCATTTGAATTGAATATGCTCAACTATCACTATTCACTACCTCAATCTCAATCTATGCAACAATGTCACCAACTCACCAAGCTTCTAAATCACACATGCGTAACACAAGGTTAATTATCTTCCTCCAGAAAACGCCATAGTTACCATGTAGGTCTATGGAAGAGGGTGAGGAGCACGAGCCACCTAGGTTTTGTATTGAAGTCAATGTAGCCAGAGGAGGATGGAAAATAGCTGTCCTCCGGGTAAAACCATGGTGCTACCCTAGAGGTTGCTGTGGAGACTGCTTTAGACCTTCATTGCAAAACAGTGTGTTTTAATCCGGTATTTGTTGATGTGAATTTGGTGACCTGAATATATTTACTATAGTTTTATCTAAACACGCTAACTGTTTCATCATTTGTATTGTATTTTTATTCACTGACTAGCATGTTCCCCCCCTTCCTCCTCTGAGGAACCTCCACTGCCTGATTCTGACCGAATGTAAATAAATGTCTTTCACTACCTATTTCTGAATATATGGGTATATATTTAAGATAGAAACAGTTATATCAACGAAGGTCCATTCTCTTACTAGTCTGTCGCCATGCATTAGTTCAGAGTAAGAGGTTGTTCCTTTTCAATCACATAATCTTCAAATTATTCTTTATACAACATTGAATGCTGCATTTAAATATCCACTTATCGTTGACCTTTCAACAGATTTACGGTAAGAGTGAGAGAAAGAGTAAAAAAACAACAACGTTGTGCCGATTGAAAATCTCCTCTCAGGGAAATCTATGGGAAGCACTCTGCGTAATTGAGGTCATTCTTGTTTTTCTTTGTTCATAAGATGTTTTTTGGAGTGGAGATCGTTAGCAAATTGAAATGTATCGATTTTGGATGGTGAAACGTTGACGTGCCAATTGCCATGCTGATATGATGAAAGTTAAGCTTATATGTACTGTGTGTATCAAGACCATAACATGGACACATTTACATCCCCTTTTAGGTTTTCTCCTACGCTCTTACAGATCATAAAACTAAAGCTCCCCAAAAAGTCCATAAGGTACAGCTACAGAAAGTTGTTTTGCCAGGAGCTCACACGCACTAGATGGCCAAAAGTATGTGGACACACCTTCAAATGAGTGGATTTGTCTATTTCAGCCACACCCATTGCTGACAGGTGTATAAAATAGAGCACATAGCCATGCAATCTCCATAGACAAACATTGGCAGTAGAATGGCCCGTTTTGAAGAGCTGGTCAACTGTAAGTTCTTTAATTGTGAAGTGGAAACGTCTAGGAGCAACAACGGCTCAGCTGCAAAGTGGTAGGCCACACAAGCTCACAGAAAGGAACCGCCGAGTGTTGAAGCGCATAGAGCGTAAAAAAAACAGTGAGCTCCAAACTACCTCTGGAAGCAATGTCAGCACATGAACTGTTCATCTGGAGATTCATGAAATGGATCTCCATGGCCGAGCAGCTGCACACAAGCCTAACACCACCTTGCACAATGCCAAGCATCGGATGGAGTGGTGTAAAGCTTGTTGCAATTTGACTCTGGAGCAGTGGAAACGCTTCCTCTGGAGTGATGAATCACGTTCCACCATCTGGCAGTCCGATGGATGAATCTGGGTTTGGCGGATGCCAGGAGAACACCACCTGCCCCAATGCATAATGCCAACTGTAAAGTTAGGTGGAGGAGGAGAAATAATGGTCATGGTCTGTTTTTATAATTGGGACTAGGCCCCCTTTGTTCCGGTGAAGGGATATCTGAACGCTACAGCATAGAATTACATTCTAGACGATTCTGGGCTTCCAACTTTGAGGCAACAGTTTGGGGAAGACCCTTTCCTGTTTCATCATGACAATGCCCCCGTGCAGAAAGTGAGGTCCATACAGAAATGGTTTTCAAGATTGGTGTAGAAGATCTTGACTGGCCTGTACAGAGCCCTGACCTCAACCCCATTGAACACCTTTGGGATGAATTGGAATGCCGACTGCGTGCCAGGCCTAATCGCCCAACATCATTGCCCGACCCCAACCAAGCTCTTGTGGCTGAATGGAAGCAAGTCCCCGCAGCAATGTTCCAACATCTAGTGGAAATCCTTCCCAGAAGAGTGGAGGCTATTGTAGCAGCAAAGGGGGGACCAACTCCATAAACATTTTTCATGAGATGTTTGACAAGCATGTACTTTTGGTCATGTAGTAGTATGTCCTTGCAAGGTAATTAACAGAAGTTTTTTGTTTGTTTTTTGACATGGAGCTCTTGAACACTACTGGTTTCGATACTGTGAAGAGAGCTCATTATTCCATCAATGTTGTGACAGGGCGGAAAATTGGGTCCTCTCTGCCAGTCCTTAACAGTCATAACTAATGTGTCAACATTAGTTACATGGTCCCTTTTGCTGGTATGTAACTGTGCTTCTCAAGTTATGATTGTGTTTTTATTGAAACAACTCTCAGATTATAACCTAAAAGTAGCCAAGCCAAAATGGATGACTGTAATGTGCGTTGGGCATTGTGATCAAAGATAGATTGAAGTGCTAGTTTAAACCAGCTATTTTTATATTTATTATTATTTTTTAGGGGGCTGATCAGTTTTAATATTGCAGATAGATTGTTGCTTCCATCAATGTAATTGTCTGCATCATTTCCAATCCCCCATATATATTTTTTGGTAAATATATATACTGTATCTATATACATTACATACATACATACATACATACATACATACATACATACATACATACATACATACATACATACATACATACATACATACATACATACATACATACATACATACATACATACATACATACATACATACATACATACATACATATGCATATATACAATCTATTTTACAATAGTCATATTCTGTTTGTTTTTAGTCCTGGCCTTCCTCTATTTCTGATGTACATCCAGTTTGATTTATATTTGCCATATATTTGTAACTGTGCTATTTCACAAAAGTTCTGAACCTATGTACATTTTACAGACCCTGTATGCTTCACATTTGTTATTTTGTTGTTATTAGTCCCACCCTTCAGCTCCAGTCAACCCCTCCCATCTATCTTCATCCATATTGGATTTCTATTTGCCATATTTTTTACACATTTTTATTTCACCTTTATTTAACCAGGTAAGCTAGATGAGAACCATTTCTCATTTACAACTGCGACCTGGCCAAGATAAAGCAAAGCAGTGTGACACAAACAACAACACAGAGTTACACATGGAATAAACAAACATACAGTCAATAATACAATAGAAAATGTCTATATACAGTGTGTGCAAATGAGGTAGGATAAAGGAGGTAAGGCCATAGTGGAAAAATAATTACAATATGGCAATTAAACACTGGAGTGATAGATGTGCAGAAGATGAATGTGCAAGTAGAGATACTGGGGTGCAAAGGAGCAAAATAAATATATAAATAACAGTATTTGGATGAGGTAGTTGGATGGGCTGTTTACAGATGGGCTATGTACAGGTGCAGTGATCTGTGAGCTGCTCTGGCAGCTGGTTCTTAAAGTCAGTGAGGGAGATATGAGTCTCCAGCTTCAGTGATCTTTGCAGTTTGTTCTAGTCATTGGCAGCAGAGAACTGGAAGGAAAGGCGGCCAAAGAGAATTGGCTTTGGGGGTGACCAGTGAAATGTACGTACTGGAGAGCGTGCTATGGGTGGGTGCTGCTATGGTGACCAGTGAGCTGAGTTAAGGTGGGGCTTACATATTTTTCAACTGTGCTGTGATGCTTCACAAAAGTACTGAACCTTTCTATTCTCATAGTTTCTACAGATTATAAATGAAAGAAAAACGTTTTTGCTAAAATAATTATTATATTATTGTTTGATTGACTATGACTTTTCAAATCACCCGGTATTGCTATCTGCTGCCTTAGCTCTAGGTAAATGTTGCAATTATTTAGCCATTCATGGACCTGTGACCAAAAACGAGCTGCATATGGACAGTATCAAAATAAATGATCTAATGACTCTGCATCCTCACAGCACAATCTGCAGAGCTGGGAAGATTGTATCCCCCATATATATATATAACATTCCATTGGTTGCAAGAATTTAATACAATAATTTCAATTGAAAACATTGAATCCTGCATCGTTTTGTATGTCATTTCATAAACCATGTGCCATGAACTCTGGACATCAAAAATCTCTTCCCAACTATTTTGCAATTGATATGGAACAGCTGTCAGTATTTTGGTCCTTAAAGGAAACTGTTATATATTTTTATTTGGCACAGTTTTCTTTAATCAATTTTGGTCTTTAATGCAGGGCTGACAGACAAGTTCCTTACTTTTTGCTCCTTCCACTTGCCTCTTCCATTTTTGTGGTATGCTGCAATTAGTTGGTTGTAATTTTGGGTAGAGTAGACATTTCCATATGTCTGTTTTAGCTTCATGTGTGACAGAACTCCACCAGTCCTATTTATGATATAATTTACAAAGATTATACTTTAAAAAAAAGGATTGATAAAAAAAAAAAATCAATTAGTATATTTGAGTTTAACAACATTTGTTGTATTACTTGTTCTGTCTTTGCAGGTGGATTAAACTGATATTGCAACCAACTTTCTATAGCTTGTTTAAAAAATAACTATATTTTGGAAATTATTTTGTTTTCAAATAACCAAAAGTGAGTGGTTGTAATCTGAATAAAGGGGAAAAGGCCATTCTTGAAAATGGGAACCATTTCGGATTTAAGTGTAACTTTTGTATGAACGTTAGAGGTAAATATATATTTAATATTCATTATATAAATAGGCCTTTTTAATTTTGTCTGGTTTGCCATTCCAAATAAAATTGAATATTTTTTACACATATAATTTAAAAAGCACGTTGCTAGGTGTTAGCAAAACCATAAGCAAATCGCGCACTAGTGACTCATCGCGCACTAGTGACTCCTGTGGCGGGCCGGACGCAGTGTGCCCTAACCAGGTTGCCAGGTGCACAGGGTTTCCTCCGATACATTGGTGGGGCTGGCTTCCGGGTTGGATGCGTGCTGTGTTAAGAAGCAGTGCAGCTTGGTTGGGTTGTGTTTCGGAGGAAGCATGGCTTTCGACCTTTGTCTCTCTAGAGCCCATACGGTAGTTGTAGCGATGAGACAAGATAGTAACTACTAACAATTGGATACCATGAAATTTGGGAGAAAAGGGGGTAAAAATAAATAAATAAATAAATCTATTGGAGTTGGAGATAATTTCTTTCTTTCGGGATATGTATACCGAGTATGTCCACATCCCCATTCAGAACATTTTATTGGTAAACTACACGGTAATGTAAAGTATAATATTTTTGTGATCCAATACGTAATATCATAATTTGGTTTTAATCTAGAGAGGTTAGAAAATGTATCTAGATCCTCTATTAGGCTGTGGAGGGATTCTAATTGTGGATTTAAAAGAAAACTTGAATCATCAGCGTACAATGACACCTTTGTTTTTAAGTCATGGATTTCTAATCGTTTAATATTATTGTTTGATCTAATTTTAACAGATAACATTTCGATGGCAATAATAAACAGATATGCCGATAGTGGTCAACCTTGCTTTAAACCTGTTGACAGTTAAAAATTTTCTGAGATGTTTCCATTATTTACTATTTTACACCTAGGATTACTATACATAACTTTAATTAGAGATTCTCCTAAACTGAAATATTCCAAGCATTTATATATAAACTCCTGTTTTCAAAGAAGAATCATAATTATGTGGACCGTTAATGAGCCATATACAGTTGAAGTTGGTCGTTTACATACACTTAGGTTGGAGTCATTAAAAAATGTTTTTCAACCACTGAAAAGAACTGAAAAGGCGTGTGCGAGCAAGGAGGCCGACAAACTTGTCTCAGTTACACCAGCTCTATCAGGAGGAATGGGCCAAAATTCACCCAACTTATTGTGGGAAGGTTGTGGAAGGCTACCAGAAACGTTTGACCCAAGTTAATCAATTTAAAGGCAATGCTACCAAATACTAATTGAGGGTGTGTAAACTTTTGAACCACTGGCAATGTGATGAAAGAAATAAAAGCTGAAATAAATAATTATCTTTACTATTACTCTGACGTTTCACATTCTTAAAATAAAGTGGTGATCCGAACTGAACTAACACAGGTCCTTTTTCCACAAAACTTCCTCTAAAATTGTTGAATGAGTTTCTTGTAAACAATAGATATTATATTCCTTCTCTTTTAGCCAGGTAAATACTGATAGTCTTTTCAAATTATCTGCTGAAACATTACAATTATAACTGGCTATACTTATTTCAACAATTACCATAATGAGATAAATCAAATCAAATTAAATGTATTTATATAGCCCTTCGTACATCAGCTGATATCTCAAAGTGCTGTACAGAAACCCAGCCTAAAACCCCAAACACAGACACAGGTTTCAATTCTATTTATCATAATATATGTGTGTAAACATACCATTAAGTAACATGATGATTGAGTGTCCATTTAGCTGTACCATGATATTTGCATTGCTACTAAGTAAAGCTCCAATTGGTCCCCACTATTCCAGCTTCAATAACCCCTTGGGTTGTCATCCAAATGCAAGGCAGACCACCCCCGACCCGCCGGATCCCATGGCCCCCGGAGAGATGAGACACATCCTTCGATATCCTTCCTGTTTGGCCCTGTCTGGGAGTATCATCGGATGGAGCCACAGTGTCTCCTGAACCCTCCTGTCTCAGCCTCCATTATTTCTGCTGCAGTAGTTTATGTGTCAGGGGGCTAGGGTCAGTTTGTTATTTTCAGTTTGTCTCCTGTCTTATCCGGTGTCCTGCGTTAAGTATGCTCTCTCTAATTCTCTCTTTCTCTTTCTCGGTCTCGGAGGACCTGAGCCCTATGACCACGCCTCAGCAATGATGACTCATTGCTGACCCCAGTCCACCTGGCTGTGCTGCTGCTCCAGTTTCAGCTGTTCTGCCTGCAGCTATGGAACCCTGACCTGTTCACCGGCCGTGCTACCTGTCCCAGACCTGCTGTTTTCAACTCTCTGGAGACAGCAGGAGCGGTATAGATACTCTTAATGATCGGCTATGAAAAACCAACTGACATTTACTCCTGAGGTGCTGACTTGCTGCACCCTCGACAACTGCTGTGATTATTATTATTTGACCATGCTGGTCATTTATGAACATTTGAACATCTTGGCCATGTTCTATTATAATCTCCACCCGGCACAGCCAGAAGAGTACTGGCCACCCCTCATAGCCTGGTTCCTCTCTAGGTTTCTTCCTAGGTTTTTGCCTTTCTAGCGAGTTTTTCCTAGCCACCGTGCTTCACACCTGCATTGCTTGCTGTTTGGGGTTTTAGGCTGGGTTTCTGTACAGCACTTTGAACTATCAGCTGATGTAAGAAGGGCTATATAAATCAATTTGATTTGATTTGATAAGCGCACATAGTGCCACCCACAGAACAGAAGCAGATCAACCACCAAATGCATTTCAATCGCCCTCAACTTGATTTCAAATATATATAGCTATTAAAAAAGTAATATATATATTTAACCCTCCTGTTGTGTTTCGGTCAAATTGGACCGATTTACACGTTTTCTCTCTGAAAAATGTAGTTAATTTAATCTGATTGTCTTAAGGTTCCATGACTTTGTCCACACAGGGCATCTGAACACACAAATACATTTGGATGATTTTCATTACATTTTGGGTGTTTTATTTAACTTTTGATCACTTGTGGTGTTCCCGGTAAAAATGACCGGTCATTAGAAATGAATGGGTGAGACTACAATTAGTGTATAAAACTGAGTTCAGGTACATGCCCATTCATCAGATGGACACACTTCTTCTCCCAGGCCCCCACATGCATGTGTGTTTGAGCACACACAAACACACAAACACCTCACTCGCCTTCTTGGCTTCCATGGCAACCCCCACGGGAACCTTTCCCCAAGTAGTCTGTGATAAATAGCACAATATGTTTAATCTGAGTATTTGTTATAGTCAAAATAATTCATACATCATGCTTTTTTTACTCAAAAACTAGTTCTATGAGCTTAGGTAATTGAGGCCTACAGGCCATACATAGCAAATAGAAGTTCAAAACTAGTAATGTTCACAAGAATTTAAGTTTATAAAAATATCTAACACAACATTAGGTGGTAATATATGTGTTATTATGGATTTATAATCCGCTATAATGAGGCGGTCATTATGGAAAGGGAACACATAATTAATTCACATGAAACGAACACAACAGGAGGATTAAAAAACCAGTTTATCTTAATTTCCAAATTTGCTATTCATATATAGTAATGTAGACAGTTTATGCAAAGGATTGTTACCTCTTACCAGTATTGCCATTAAAAAAAAATTGGCAAGCAATTATTATTTTAGCAAACAATTATTGTGATTCATCCTATATTGTCCCTAACATCTTTTACACCCTAGCGACAGTTGTGGGACACACACACACACACACACACACACACACACACACACACACACACACACACACACACACACACACACACACACACACAGCCCCTTTCCCCCACAAACAACTATACACTCAGATGCTCAACACTTGCATCATCCTAGAGCCCAACTCAAGAAAGGTCTTGATTTACGAATGCATATACAGTTGTAGCTGTATGAGAAGCCCTGGAAAACTGAGCAAAAATGGGCAGAAATGGGAAGATTTTATTAACCATTGTCACGTCCTAGGTGATGGAGATCAGATATACGCCCTTCTCCCTAAACACCCACACGTGGTCCCCCATCTTGACCATATTTCCAAGCATCTCCGTGCAGTCAGACCTGCCACCAGGGCCACAATAATATGCCGATATACAACCATTTCCTTTCTCTCTCACTTAACGCCACACTTTCCCAAACACCATAAAACACACACCACACATTCCATCACAATACAGCCACACATACCCACATAGTGTGCTTTCTGCCTGCTGTGTTTTTATCTCCACCATGTTGAATTAGTACTTTTGTGTTCCAATTAGTTATATTCGAAAATTGCTTTTCTATCTATTTTTTTGTATTACTGTAATACGATCCCTACCATGGCTAGCATTGTATGTTCCATTATTCACCTCCTCATTGAGAACTTAGTAATTTTTATAATAGCGATGGAGTAGTCTTTGTTTCTCTGAACATTTGGTTGTCAATATATACAGTTTATCGACTACGAGAGCAGCGCGTTTCCCATTCAATCTATTTTTCTTGAAGATTGGGTAAAGATTTTTGCGCCATTCTGCAATTTCCTTCGGGAACTGATCATTCATGACTATTTTCATGCCAGCAAGTCTTTTTCCCAGGCTTTTAACCATTATTTTATCTTTAAAGAAAGCAAATTTGGCAACGATTGGGCGTTCATGCCTCTGCCCTCTCTGTCCGAAACGGTGTACACATTCCAGTGGATTTTGTGGATAGCTTCGTGTGGGATAGCTTTGTGTGGGATAGCTTCGTGTGGGATCTGAAGGGCTCTCAGGAGGAACTCTATAACTACACTTTCAGGAACTTCTCCTTCTTTCTCTTGGATACTTGTAAGTAACCGATTTACTCTCATGGATCTAGTCTATATGTCAAGTAAGGCTTCTGTCAGAGCGATGTTCATTAACTTCGGTTTCAATCCTACTAACTGTCCCTTTTAGCTTGTTTGTATCATTCTCCAATGTCGCAGCTTTTTCGTCACTCATCTCGACCTCAGTAAACAATGGACCTGATCGGACAGCTCAGAGCTTCTGCTCTTTTCTGTCCATAAGAAACAAATGGATTGGTGGAAGAGGCAGGGCAGGCCAGGAGCAAGGAAGGAGGGTGTGGTCAAGCAAGGCATCCCCCGAGGCTAAATGCCCTAAGGGCTTTAACTCTTTTATATCCTTACTGACTAGTTTAAATATGCCCAGTTTGTCATTTATTGATTTTAAAAGATCGGTTTCGACCTTTACCCTTCCTGGTTGTGAAAATAATAAATTGTCTGTAGAAGAGTCACATTTTTGTTTTGAGATTGGTTCACCTGTTTAACTCTCTGTCATGTTTGGGTGTTGCTTGTTTTCGTAACATTTGTTGATAATTTCTCTAGTCTTATGAATTGTTTTGTGTTGTTATCCAGATTGACGGTTGTTACCCACCCGTTTGTGAAGTGCTAATATTTAGTCTAACTTACTGATATTGACTATTACGTTTTTATCTTGAGGTGATCTACACTGCTGTGTTCAGTCCGCCATCTTTTTTTTTCTGAAACCAACTCATTTTTATTTGCCAAACTGTGGCAGTGTAGATCATTAGAAGTGTCATGTTTGCAATACAATCTCCAGATGGAAACAAACCCATGGTTTTTGCAGGCAAGAGGAAAATGTTGACATTGAAACAAATTACACTTCTTCTTGAATGGAATATAGTTAACAATACAGTGCCCATGGTGGCGCATGTGTATTCTCTGCCTGGACATGTGGAAGTTTGTTACAAGGAGACTCCCACGTACAGTGCATCACAGGAGGTTGGTGGCACCTTAATTGGAGAGGACGGGCACGTGGTAATGGCTGGAGCGGTATCAGTGGGAAGGTATCAACAACATCAAACACATGGTTTCCATGGTTTCCATGTGTTTGATGCCATTCCATTTTCTCCATTCCAGCCATTATCATGAGCCATCCTCCCCTCAGCAGCCTCCACTGACGTGCAAGTCCGACTAGGTGTGTGACCTCAATCTGACATCGGCAAGACAACGTCTGACTTGTTCTCAACCGGATTGTTCTGACGCAGCTCTGAGATGAGCCACAGCAGAGCTGACTTTAATATGAGAATCCCGTTATTAAGGAAGGTTCTTCTTCTGTATAATAACCCATCCGATAATTTTTATTCCTCACTGTCCTTCAGACCTTGGTTCAAATACTATTTTAAATCTTTAAAATACTTTTAGCATTTTCTTTAGCTTGCCTGGACTGGCAGATGACTGGGGTTGGCACCTTTGCAACTATTCTATTGGTTCCATTTCGCCAGACAAGCTCAATTAAGCCCAGCTAAAGTATTTAAAATATGTTTGATTTGAACCCAGGTCTGCAAAGTAATGGTTTGACTGAGAAGATAATGAAACAGGTCTTATCCTTTAAAATCATCTGTTGAATATTTTTATTAAACATGCATTGCATTGCATCGTCTTTTGAGAAATTTAGATATTTTTTCATCAAAGTTCTTGATGAGACCTCATGTATATGTGCCTTCAGAAAGTATTCACACCCAGTGGTGGAAAAAGTACCCAATTGTTGTACTTCAGTAAAGGTAAAGATACCTTAATAGAAAATGACTCAAGTAGATGTGAAAGTTACCCAGTAAAATACTAATTGATGAAAGGTCTAAAAGTATTTGGTTTGGAATATACTTAAGTATCAACAGTAAATGTAACTTCAAGAATATACTAAAGTATGAAAAGTAAAAATATAAATCGTTTCAAATTCCTTATATTAAGCAAACCAGGCGGCATCATTGTCTTGTTTATTTTAATTTACGAATAGCCAGGGGCACGCTCGAACACTCAGATATAATTTACTAACGAAGAATGTGTTTAGTGAGTCTTTCAGATCAGAGGCAGGGGATGACCAGGGATGTTCTCTGTTTAGTGAGTCTTTCAGATCGGAGGCAGTAGGGATGTGTCTTGCTAAGCATTCAAAATGTAACGAGTACTTTGGTTTTCAGGGAAAATGTTTGGAGTTAAAAGTACATTATTTTCTTTAGAAAATGTAGTGAAGTAAAAAAATGGTTGTCAAAAATATAGTGTAGATACGCCAAAAACGATTTAAGTAGTACTTTCAAGTATTTTGACTTAAGTAATTTACACCACTGTTCACACCACTTGACTTGTTCCCTATTCTGTTGTGTTACTGCCTAAATGTAACATTTATTAAATTGAGATTTTTTGGGGCACACAGTACCCCATTATATCAATGTGGAATCCAGTTTATTTTTAATTTTTATAAGTTGCTTAAACTCAATCTGTGTGCAATAATAATGTTTAACATGATTTTTGAATGACTACCTCATCTCTGTATCCCACACATGCAATTATCTGTAAGTTCCCTCAGTCGTGAAGTCAATTTCAAACACAGATTCTACAACAAAGACAAGGGATGCCTCGCAAAGAAGGGTACCTATTGGTAGATGGGTAAAAAAACAGCCTTTGAATATCCCTTTGAGACATGGTAAAGTTATTAATTATACTTTGGATGGTGTATCAATACACCCAGTCACTACAAAGAAACAGGCACCCTTCCTAACTCAGTTGCAGGAGAGGAAGGAAACCGCTCAGGGATTTCACCATGAGGCCAATGGTGACTTTAAAACAGTTACAGAGTTTAATTGCTGTGATAGGAGATAACTGAGGATGGATCAACAACATTGTAGTTACTGCAAAATATTAACCTAATTGACAGAGTGAAAAGAAGGAAGCCTGTACAGAATAAAACTATTTGAAATCATGAATCCTGTTTGCAACAAGGCACTAAAGTAATACTAAAAAAATGTGGCTGTCATGTTCTGACCTTAGTTCTTTTGTTATGTCTTTGTTTTAATATGGTCAGGGCGTAAGTTGGGTGGATTGTCTATGTTAGTTTTTCTATGATTTGGTATTTCTGTATTTGGCCTGGTATGGTTCTCAATCAGAGGCAGCTGTCAATCGTTGTCCCTGAATGAGAACCATACTTAGGCAGCCTGTTTTTCACCCTTGAGTTGTGGGTGATTGTTTTCTGTTTTGTTGTGACGCGGGACTAGGTGGGTGAAGGAATCAGGCACAGAGAGTTCCACTGGGGAAAAGTGCTCTCTAATACGGCACACAAAAATGACAAGCCCAACAACACAGGGCGCGGACAACAAAGTGACTACCCAAAAACACAGGGTGCCAAGTCCAGAAAATATAACCACCTCTACCTAAAACGCACACACGTAACATAAAGACAATCCCGCACAAAACAAGGGCGGACCGTACCCCTCCCAGTCCATGAGGTACTGTCGGCCCCTCACCCGGCGTCTCGAGTCCAGAATGCCACGTACTGTGTACGCCGGGGACGCCTCGATGTTCAGAGGGGGCGGAGGGACCTCAGGCACCTCACCTTCCTGCAGGGGACCAGCCACCACCGGTCTGAGGAGAGACACATGAAACGAGGGGTTAATACGGTAATACCTAGGAGGTTGTAACCTGTAACACACCTCGTTTATTCTCCTGAGGACTTTAAATGGCCCCACACACTGCGGCCCCAGCTTCCGACAGGGCAGGCGGAGGGGCAAGTTTCGGGTCGAAAGCCAGACCCGGATCCCCGGTGTGAACACGAGGGCCTCACTGAGGTGCTGGTCAGTGCTCCTCTTCTGCCGTTCTCCCGCTAGTCTTAGCAACTCCTGGACGGCTTTCCAGGTGTCCTTGGAGCGCTGTACCCATTCCTCTACCGCAGGAGCCTCGGTCTGGCTCTGATGCCATGGGGCCAGGACCGGCTGGTAACCCAACACACACTCAAAAGGGGACATGTTCGTTGAGGAGTGGTGGAGGGAGTTCTGAGCGAGCTCAGCCCAAGGAACATACTTCGCCCACTCACCAGGCCGGTCCCGGCAATATGACCGCAGAAACCTGCCCACATCCTGGTTTACGTGCTCCACCTGCCCATTACTCTCGGGGTGAAAACCTGAGGTCAAGCTGACCGAGACCCCCAGTCTCTCCATAAACGCCTTCCAAACTCTGGACGTGAATTGGGGCCCCGATCAGAAACGATGTCCTCAGGCACCCCATAGTGCCAGAAGACATGGGTAAACAAGGCCTCCGCAGTCTGGAGGGCCGTAGGGAGACCGGACAACGGATGAGACGGCAGGACTTAGAAAACCGATCCACAACGTCCAGGATCGTAGTACTTCCCTAGGATGTAAGAAAGTCCACCGATAAGTGTGTCCACGGCTGTTGTGGAACGGGGAGGGGCTGTAACTTCCCTCTAGGCAAGTGCCGAGGAGCCTTGCTCTGAGCGCACACCGAGCAGGAGGAGACATAAAATCTCACGTCCTTAGCCAACATGGGCCACCAGTATCTCCCTCTAAGACTCCGCACTGTCCTTTCGATGCCAGGATGACCCGAGGAGGGGAGAGTATGAGCCTAACTGATTAGCTTATCCCGGACCTCCCTTGGCACGTACTGAGCCCCCGCTGGACAGTTAGGGGGGGCCGGCTCTAACTGTGAGGCCCTCTCAATCTCCACGTCCACCTCCCATACCACCTGTGCCACGAGACATGAAGGTGGAATGATGGTACGAGATGGTCATCCGAAACCGGGTAAAAAAAACATGGCCCATCTAGCTTGTCGCGGATTTAGTATCCTCGCTGCCCGGATATACTCGAGATTACGATGGTCAGTCCAGATGACAAAAGGGTGTTTCTCCCCCTCAAGCAAATGTCTCCACACCTTCAGAGCCTTGACTACAGCTAACAACTCATGGTCCCCCACGTCATAGTTCCGCTAAGCGGCGCTTGGGTGGCATGCCCGAGTGCTGGGACAGCATGGCCCCGACCCCCGCCTCGGACGTGTCCACCTCCACTATGAACGCTAAAGAGGGGTCCGGATGCGCCAACATGTGCGCATTGGTGAACAGCTCCTTCAGACGACTGAAAGCTCTGCCCGCCTCTGCTGACCAACGCAAGCGCACCGGTCCTCCCTTCAGCAGTGAGGTAATGGGAGTAGCCACCTGACCAAAACCCTGGATAAACCTCCGGTAGTAATTGGCAAACCCTAAAAACCGCTGCACCTCTTTCACCGTGGTCGGAGTCGGCTAATTACGCACGGCTGTCACACTCCATCACCACCCCGGAGGTGGAAATACAATAGCCCAGGAAGGAAACGGCCTGTTTGAAGAACACACATTTCTCCGCCTTGCAATATAGGTTATGCTCCAGCAGTCGCCCAAGTACCTTACGCAACAGAGTCATGTGCACTGCGAATAGATGTCATTGATGACCACTACTACTCCCTGCCCGAGCAGGTCTCGGAGAATCTCATCCACGAAGGATTGGAAGACGGCTGGAGCATTTTTCAACCCATATGGCATGACGCGGTACTCATAATGGCCAGATGTAGAACTAAATGCGGTTTTCCACTCATCTCCTCCCAGGATACGCACCAGGATACACACTCCTCAGGTCCAGTTTTGTGAAGAAGCGCGCCGCGTTAAATGATTCCACCTCCGTATCGATGAGAGGTAGTGGGTAACTAAACCCCACTGTGATGGAATTTAGACCTCGATAATCAATGCATGGACGCAGACCTCCCTCCTTCTTCTTCACAAAAAAGAAGCTCGAGGAGACGGGTGATGCGGAGGGCCGAATGTACCCCTGTCCCAGCGATTCAGCAACATATGTCTCCATAGCTACTGTCTCCTCCTGGAACAAGGGGTACACGTGACTCCTAGGAAGTGCAGCGTTCTCCAGGTCTATCGCACAGTCCCCTCGACGATGGGGTGGTAATTGGTCGCCTTCCTTTTACTGAAGGTGATAGCCAAAATGGCATATTCAGAGGGAATGCGCACGGTGGAAACCTGGTCTGGACTCTCCACCGTAGTCGCACCAACGGCAACTCCTATACACCTGCCTGAACACTCCTCTGACCACCCCTTAAGAGCCACCTGTCGCCAGGAAATCACCGGGTTGTGCTGAGCTAGCCAGGGAATTCCCAACACCACTGGAAACGCAGGTCAATCGATAAGGAACAGACTAATCTGCTCCTTATGACTCCCCTGCATTACCATGTCCAGCAGCACTGTGGCCTCCCTGACCACTCCTGACCCTAATGGTCGGCTATCTAAGGAGTGCACGGGGAAAGGTAGGTCTAACGACACAAGGGGAATCCCTAGCCTTAACGCGAGTCCCCGATCCATGAAATTCCCAGCTGCGCCTGAATCGACTAGCGCCTTATGCTGTAGAGAGGGAGAAAACCCAGGGAAAGAGGTTAAAACATACATATGACCGACAGGAAGCTCTGGATGAGTCGGGTGCTGACTCACCTGGGGTGATCGAGTAGTGCTCCGCCTGCCCTCCCGACTCCCAGACGAGTTCCTCCAGCACCGGTCGGCTGTGTGTCAACTGGTGCAGGAGGAAACTCCTCCTCCGGTCCCCCTCGAAGCCGCCTCCCCTAACTCCATAGGGATAGGAGCAGGAGGGCCGGGAGGTGGAAACGACAGGACCTGTTCCGAACGCCCGCGGGCAGCGAGCAGGTTGTCAAGACGGATGGACATGTCGATGAGCTCATCCAGCATGAGGGTGATGTCCCGACACGCTAGCTCCCTGTGGACATCCTCCCTGAGGCTACATCGGAAATGGTCTATCAAGGCCCTGTCGTTCCACCCTGCTCCTGCGGCCAAGTTCCTGAACTCCAGGGCAAAGTCCTGCTCGCTCCTCGTCTCCTGACGCAGGTGGAACAGCCTTTCACCTGCCGCACGACCCTCTGGTGGGTGATCAAATACAGCTCGGAATCGGTGGGTGAACTCGGGGGAGTGATCCCTCGCCGAGTCTGGGCCAATCCACACTGCGTTTGCCCACTCTAGGGCTCGTCCAGTCAGACAGGAGACGAGGGCGCTCACATTCTCCTCTCTGGAGGGAGTAGGACGACTGGTCGCCAGGTAAAGTTCAATGTGTAGGAGAAACCCCTGACACCCTGTCGCCATTCCATCATACTCCTGTGGGAGCGCCAGGAGGAGGTGCTAGGGGGGGGTGGGAAGGCCACTCCTCTCCGATCGATCCATCCTCTCCATCATTAGATCCATCGCTGAACCAATCCTGTGGAGAACACTGGTATGATGGAGGACCCTTTCCTCCATCGATGGGAGAGGAGGTGCGGCTGCTCCTGCTGATTCTATGTTGTTAGGTGCGGAATTCATTTGTGTCTACACCAGACAGGACTGTTTCGTTTTGTTCATTCTCCTTTGTTATTTTGTTTAGTGTTCTCGTGATAATAAATTATCAATATGGACACTTACCACGCTGCGCATTGATCCTCACCTTCTTCCACCAACAACGGCCATTACAATAGCAAGACAATAAACTTTTTGTCATGAAAACAAAGTGTTATGTAAGGGGAAAATCCAATCCAATACATTACTGATTACCAGTATTCATTTTTTCAAGCATGGTGTTAGCTACTTCATGTTATGGGTAAGCTTGCAATTGTTAAGGACGGGGGAGTTTTTCAGGATAAAAAAGAAACTGAATGGAGCTACAGTAAGCACAGGCAAAATCCTAGAGGGAACCTGGTTAAGTCTGCTTTCCATCAGACACTGGGAGATGAATAAAACTTTAAACTTAACAATAAACTTAAACACAATGCCAATCTACACTGGAGTTGCTTACCAAAAAAACAGTGAATGTTCCTGAGTGGCCAAGTTAGAGTATGATTTAAATCTACTTGAGAATCTATGACAACACCTGAAAATGGTTGTCTAGCAAAGATCAACAAACGATTTGACAGAGCTTGAATAATTTTGACAAGAATAATGGGCAAATGTTGCACAATCCAGGTGTGGAAAGCTCTTAGAGACTTACCCAGAAAGACTCATAGCTGTCATTGCTGCCAAAGGTGCTTATGCAAAGAATTGACTCAAGGCAATACTTATGTAAATATCATATTTCATTTTCACTACATTTGCTAAAAAAATAAACCTATGTTTTCACTTTGTCATTTAGGGCTATGGTGTGTTGAATGTGTGTCGAATTCCATGTTGAATTCAGGCTGTAACACAACAAAATGTGGAATAAGTCAAGGGATATGAATACTTTCTGAAGGCACTGTATACATTAATATTTTATTTTGCTACAGCAAATATTGTGTCTTATAAGCACATGTGGGCTGGGCATCCTGACAATGACACTTTAATAATACAATAAAATGAATCAAAATCTTGATTTTCATATAAAAATGAGAATATCAAAATTACTTTGTGTGGGATGTGTATGAATTTTCTTTGCTGAACTGTCAATCTGTATCAACTGTAAACATATTGCCCTGGTCTAGAAAACATCACTCTTTGAGATCAGATGTTTTATTTGATGAGATGTTGTTTGATACAAGATTCTGTTGACATTTTCTTGAATAAATGTTTAACTTTGCATCTCCAAAAATGGTAGATGCAGCACATAGACCAATTAAAGTATATTGGTATTGCTATCTGTTGTCCGTACTTCAAAGCTACAGTGTATGCAGTAGTAACAGTCCTTTCTTGGAAAAATGTTTACATCTTGTACATGAAGAATTACCAACATACACATACCACAAAGTAAAACTTCAATGGTAACATAGTAATTGCTGATAGTTACATTTTAATTAGCATTATGACCTCACATTAGCATTTCATAAATATATACTCAACCTCTTACCCCTACAGCAGTAGTCAGTGCATCCTGCTGAAAGGCTGGTAATCTACAGCTAGTCTACTGCATGATGTTGGCACGTCAGATATCCCAGGCTTTGGAAGGAAATAAAGAGGGTATGATGTAACCCGTTTGATTAGTATAAAAGCATTACAGTCTAAGTCTTCATACCAAATGCAAACCCTATTCCCTACATAGTGCACTACTTTTAACCAGAGCCCTATGGGCTATGGTAAAAAGTAGTGTACTACATAGGGAATAGAGTGCCATTTGGGATGCAACTTATTACACTCCAACACAGAGTGGTGGTAGACTGTACATCATCTGTTAATGGAATGATTATTAATTAAATGCTTTAACTCTATTACGACTTCTTTCATGTGTAATGCAGCCTTGATTCCACGATGGAATTTTATCAATTACTTTATAATTCCACATGGAATGTATTTCTATTATTTTCTTATTATCTGTAAGATGCCCTTTTTAATTCAGTTGGGTATGTTTGTCAGAGATTACTACAGAAAATACTGGGTAGCTTATACATATACATTCTGAACCATGACAGGCATTAGTCTTGAGCAGCAATCCAGATGGCAATGCTTTGCAGAGGACAGAGGAATCAGTTTCACACATCAACTGTAAAAACAGAGGGACTAGCGAAAGGAACACCGTGGTAAACTGGTTTTCTGAAATCCCAAAGCATCGTATAATCTTTCTCAAAATAGATACTGCTCTGATAAAACAGTGGGACTGATGGAATTTGATAATATAATGTTGGCTCAGTGGATTGTTTGTCTGTTTCTCATCACCGCCAGGGTCAGGGGTCTGTGTTTTACAGGTCTTATTGTCTGACACGTGTACACTGACTTAGAGTCAGAGTAATAAAGCCAAACTTTCTTTGTCTTCTTCTCTAAAATATATGCAGTAAAGTTAGCTAGATATTTCATCATCTCTCCAGCCTTGAGCTATTGATACACATTAAAAGCTTTGTTTGCATCAATTTGACAAATAACAGTTAGTTCTCATTGTTCAGTTTTGAGAGTAAGTTCATTCTTAACCCTTGTGCAGTCTTAACATTCTGTATACTCCCCTTGTCCTAAAGGTCAAAAATGACCCGCCTTCACTCAACCCCTAATATGAAGCAAATTTATTTAATTTTAAACCCCAAATCTATTTTGCATGAAGAAACAACCTGTCATTCATCGCAAACTTGTGAATATCTGGGTTTTCCCTCTTCACACACAATGTAGAAAGACTGTATTTAATCAGTGGACACCACTCGTTTTTATTACAAAACACCTGTCACAATTGTTTTCTTTGCTAAAGTAGAGGTTTATTATTATTGTTATTATTGCTAAAGGTGTAAACATTATTTTTTTAGCAAGAGATTACACTTGTATAGCCTAAGAAAGTAACAGAAATGTGCAGAAAGTAGTTTTGAATGCATTTTATTGAAGGGAAACAATAAGTCTTTAACTTTTTTGGCAAGATAGTGATATATTCGTATATACTGTACAATAGGGAATTCAACTACAAAATACTAGTCTTCTCTCATTTTTTGACACACTACCCCCCACAAGGTGTATAAACAACAACAATAAATAAGAATAAAATAAAATAAGATAATAGATACAAAAGAAACACGTCAAGAATATAAATCAATCAACTCTAATTAGCACATGTAGGATGGTATGCAAGTGTGTGTGCATGGACTTTGCAGATGTATTTCTCACATGTGCAGCACATAGTATATGTTTTACAGTACTTCTTTGGGGGGAAGAATTGGCATCTCCTCCTATTGCTTGCCCCAGCTGCAGCCTCAGGTGGATCAGGACAAGATTCAGCCCCCTGAACAGCTTTCACAAGTGCTGCAGAGGCTGCAGTGCGGGGGAGGCGCTCCCTTGTTTGAATGTGTGGGATTACAAGTGCCTTTCCCAGCTGCTCCAGGAACACACTCCTCTTGTTCTGTTTATCAGAAATCCAGGTAGGATTGATCTCGTTCCATATCACAAAGGTATTGCATGAGGAAACATCAATGATGTTATGGAAGATGACCAGAGGCCAGCGGGCAGTTATCCTCCTGCAGCTGTAAGTTCCAATCACCTTGTCCATGTTGTCCATGCCTCCTTTGTTGTGGTTGTAGTCTAGGATGACGGCTGGCTTCCTGTCCTCACTATCACTGATCTCAGACATTTTGTGCAGTGTGCTCAGGAGGGCCATATTCTTGTTCCTCTTTGGGAGGTAAGAAACTAGAGTGGTGGTGGGGGTGAAGGCAAACTTTGATGAGAAGGCCTCTCTCCCCCTTGTTGTGAGAAGTGCAGGGGGGAGCTCAGACTTGTTCTTTCAACCATGGTGATCTTCCTCTTCAGGAGCTGCTGGCTGAGTTCATAAGAGGTGAAGAAATTGTCACATGTGACATTGTGCCCCCTCAGTCCATCTGTGGCATCAAGCACAACCCGCATCCCCTGGTACTTCTCTGGGCCTCCATTGGTTGGCTTCCCTGTGTAGACCTGCATCTTCCAAGTGTAAATCAATGATATTACAGCAATACATAATACAATTAACAGTGAAAATCATTTACATTACAGATATGAAAATAAAAATTGACCTCTGAATGGAACCAGTTGCTCATCCACTGTTACTTCAGGCCCAGGGTTGTAGAGGTATGGCAGACGCTCCACCCACTTCTCCCAGACCTCTCTTATGGCCGCCAGTTTGTCTCTCACACGTCTTGCAGGTCTTGACTCACGGTTATCAAATCGTAGCATTCCTGAGAAAATGTGAAAGACTTTCAGTGGAATCATTAGCACGGAAGATCTCCCTTCCACTCTCTGCATCCCAGAGACTACATGTAGCCTTGCCTTGGACCATACACAACCTCTAAGATTAGCAGCCCTATGTAAGCACGCAGGTCAATCACATCATATCCTTTTCCAGTTGTCTCCATATTTATGAAAACCTTCCAAATTTGTCATCTCCAGGATGATTTTTTGCATGGGCAATTGCATGTCTTGTGGACCCTGGGGTCATCCGTATGACATTTTGTGCTGCCCTCCTGCCCTGGTTGTCATATGGTGACAAGGACCATGTTATTTTGCTGTTCTTTGAAAAAAAATCTCCCTTTTAGCTTGGGGGATTTCTTATTCATCTGAAGATGATGCATCGTGCTCTGGGTTGTGTTCTTCCCCATCTTCCATTTCAGATACCTCCTCCTCTTCTAAATCATTGTTCTCTTGTTCCTCCTGGACATCTGGGAAATAAATAAATAAATAATAATCAGATCTTCGACCTGTTGGGCACTGAAACGTGCACTCATGGCTTCAGCAAAGAGAGAGCTGGGGGGACTGTCATCTGCAGCACCTTTAAAGCCTCTGACTGCATTACCCATTGGTAAACAATGCTTTGAAGAAATTTTTATTTTGTCTAAAATTTAGTTAATTTTGTCTGAAATTGTTTTTATTTTGTCTGTGAACTTCATGTATGGGGTCGTGGAGGGAAGATGCTGCACATGCACAAGAAAGATTTAGTTCAATCAGCAGCACACAATCTCAATTTCTCATTGTGTGTGTGTGTGTGTGTGTGTGTGTGTGTGTGTGTGTGTGTGTGTGTGTGTGTGTGTGTGTGTGTGTGTGTGTGTGTGTGTGTGTGTGTGTGTGTGTGTGTGTGTGTGTGTGTGTGTGTGTGTTTGTGGAGTGTAAATTATTTTATAACTGCAGGGTAAAAAATTACCCTAGACAATCTTTGTACCCCGGTGGTGTACAGCTTTCATGGAAATATAAACAAAGGCGATGGAAATATGATGTTTCACTTTTTCTAATGTTGGGGTCACTCTAGGAAAAGTCATCAAATTTCAAGTTCAACAACAATCATTTAGGGGTGTTTCTCTGCTGTTAAACGTAGTGGAGGGTCATTTTCAACCCTTAAGATAACACACATTTGTTCATCTTAGTTCCAAGATGGAGTAGCAGTCAGATGTCTTTGTCCTCGTCTTTGTCAAGTCCCATGTATATATCTTTTATATATTTTTTCTTCGCATAGCTTTTTAATATTTTTTCTAAACCTCAACTTCAAAATACTCTCCTGCAACCCGCCTCACCCAATGTGGTGTGGATCTGCTTTTATCTAAAGTGTTTTCAAGTAGTCAGCTAACCACTGTTAGCGGTCATCAGCTAGCTGTTAGCTCAGTAAACTCTCGTCAGTTTGCACAACGTCATTCAAACCAGAGCATATTGGACCTATTTTATCTCCATATCTCTGGACTCTCATCGCAAGCTCTGAACCTTTTCACCTGGATCATCGCAGCTGGCTAGCTGCAATCCGAGTGTCTACTCCTGGCTAACGTCTCTGTCCTAGCTACTAGCTAGTAGTCAGCTAATCACTGCTAGCGGTTGTCAGATAACCTTTATCTCGGAAAACTCTTGCCAGTTTGCACAACACGATTCTAACCAGAGCATACCGAACCTATTTTACACTCCATATCCCCAGATTCCCACAGCTAGCTCTGAACCTTTTCACCTGGATCATCAAGCTAGCTAGCTGCAAGCCGAGTGTCTCCTCCTGGCTAACGTCTCTGTCCCGAAGCAAGCACCAACTAGCCTGGAGCTAGCCCATGCTAGGCCCTTCTCCCGGCTAGCTGAAGAGTTTCATCAGCCACTCCCGGGCTACAATACCTATTTTGCCATTTGGCCTGGACCCATTTTACTGCCAGTAGGGAGCCCCGCCGGTCCTTCACGACTGGACTACCGACGTAATCTGCCCGAGGGGGTTAGGCCACCATTGTCCCTGTTCCCAAGAAAGCTAGGTAACTAAGCTAAAAGACTACCACCCCATCTCATATGTATATGTATATACTGTACTCTATATCATCTACTGCATCTTTATGTAATACATGTATCACTAGCCACTTTAAACTATGCCACTTTGTTTACATACCCTACATTACTCATCTCATATGTATATACTGTACTCGATACCATCTACTGCATCTTGCCTATGCCCTTCTGTACCATCACTCATTCATATATATTTATGTACATATTCTTTATCCCTTTACACTTGTTTGTATAAGGTAGTAGTTTTGAAATTGTTAGGTTAGATTACTCGTTGGTTATTACTGCATTGTCGGAACTAGAAGCACAAGCATTTCGCTACACTCACATTAACATCTGCTAACCATGTGTATGTGACAAATACATTTGATGTGATTTATTCAACTGGCTCCTCCGTCGCGACCTCCCCTGAGTGCCCAGCTGCTAGCCTGCTAGCCGCGGCCCTCTAGCTGCCTCGAGCATATCGGCTGTTAGCTGAATAGGTCCATCTGACAATTTCTTGGGCCACTATACCTATTTTGCCAATTGGACTGGTCCCCTTAACCACACGGAACCCTACTAATCCATCACGACTGGTCTACCGACGTAAATGTACGAGGAGGCTCCGCACGACGAGGCTATAAACAGACTTCCCCCGTCGCAACACCCCTCTGAGGACCTTCTGCTAGTTTGCTAGCCCTGGCCCGCTAGCTGTCTGAATCGTCATGTCTCCAACCAGCCTCACTCCTCACTGGACCCTTATGATCACTCGGCTACGCATACCTCTCCTTAATTAATGACAATATGCCCTGTCCATGGTTGTTTTGATGATTATTGTATTATTTCACTCTAGAGCCTCTAGCCCTGCTCAAAATACCTTAGCCAACCCTTTAGTTCCAACTCCCACACATGCAATGACATCACCTGGTTCTGGTTCTGGTTTCTAGAAACAATATCTCTCTCATCATCACTCAATGCCTAGGCCTACCTCCACTGTATTCACATCCTACCGTACCTTTGTCTGTACATTATGCCTTGAATCTATTATATCACACCCAGAAACCTGCTCCTTTTACTCTCTGTTCCGGACGTACTAGACGACCACTTCTTATAGCCTTTAGCCGTACCCTTAACCTACTCCTCCTCTGTTCCTCTGGTGATGTAGAGGTTAATCCAGGCACTGCAGTGCCTAGCTCCACTCATATTCCCCAAGTGCTCTCATTTGTTGACTACTGTAACCGTAAAAGCCTTGGTTTCATGCAAGTTAATATTAGAAGCCTCCTCCCTAAGTTTGTATTATTCACTGCTTTAGCATACTCTGCCAACCCGGATGTCCTAGCTGTGTCTGAATCCTGGCTTAGGAAGACCACCAACGATCCCTGAAAAGTTCATCCCTAACTATAACATTTTCCAACAAGATAGAACTGGCAAAAGGGGCTGTGTTGCAATCTACTGCAGAGATAGCCTGCAGAGTTCTGTCTTACTGTCCATGTCTGTACCCAAACAATTCGAGCATCTACTTTTAAAAATCCACCTTTCCATGGTTCTCTCCAGACCTGACTGCCCTTGACCAGCACAAAAACATCTTGTGGCGTTCTGCATTAGCATCAAATAGCTCCAAGGATGTGCAACTTTTCAGGGAAGATAGGAACCAATATACACAGGCAGTTAGGAAAGCTAAGGCTAGACGTTTCAAGCAGAAATTTGCATCCTTTAGCACAAACCCCAAAAAATTTCTGGGACAATGTGATGTCCATGGAAACACTGTCACCATCGATAATTCCACTATAACTGAGTGTTTAGATAAGCATTTTTCTATGGCTGGCCATGCTTTCCACCTGGCTACCCCTACCCCGGTCAACAGCCCTGCACCCCCCACTGCAACTCGCCCAAACCTCCCCCATTTATCCTTCACCAAAATTCAATTAGATAATGTTCTGAAAGAGCTGCAAAATTTGGACACTTACAAATCAGCCGGGTTAGACAATTTGGACCCTCTCTTTCTAAAATGATCTTCCAAAATTGTTGCAAACCCTATTACAAACCTGTTCAAACTCTCTTTCGTATCGTCTGAGATTCCCAAAGATTGAAAAGCAGCCGCGATCATCCACCTCTTCAAAGGGCGAGACACTCTAGACCCAAACTGCTACTGACCTATATCTATCCTACCCTGCCTTTCTAAGGTCTTCGAAAGCCAAGTTAACAAACAGATTACCGACCATTTCGAATCCCACCGTACCTTCTCCACTATGCAATCTGGTTTCCGAGCTGGTCATGGGTGCACCCAGCCACGCTCAAGATACAAAACGATATCATAACCGCCATTGATAAGAGACAATACTGTGCAGCCGTATTCATCAACATGGCCAAGGCTTTCGACTCTGTCAATCACCACATTCTTATTGGCAGACTCAAATTTCTCAAATGATTGCCTCGCCTGGTTCACCAACAACTTCTCAGATAGAGTTCAGTGTGTCAAATCGGAGGGCCTATTATCCGGACCTCAGGCAGTCTCTATGGGGGTGTCACAGGGTTCAATTCTCAGGCTGACTCTCTTCTCTGCATACATAAATGATGTCGCTCTTGCTGCTCGTGATTCTCTGATCCACCTCTATGCAAACAAGACCATTCTGTATACTTCTGGCACTTCTTTTGACACTGTGTTAAACTAACCTTCAGATTAGCTTCAATGCCATACAAGTCTCCTTCCATGGCCTCCAACTGCTCTTAAATGCAAGAAAATCTAAATGCATGATGATCGCTGCCCGCACCCGCCCGCCCGTCCAGCATCACTACTCTGGATGGTTCTGACTTAGAAAAGGTGGCGCAGTGGTTAAGGGTGCTGTACTGGTGCTGTACTGCAGCGCCAGCTGTGCCACCAGAGACTCTGGGTTCGCGCCCAGGCTCTGTCGTAACCGGCCACGACTGGGAGGTCCGTGGGGCGACGCACAATTGGCATAGCGTCGTCAGGGAGGGTTTGGCAGGAGTCGCACACCTGTGGCAGGCCAGGCACAGTGTGCGCTAACCAAGGTTGCCAGGTGCACGGTGTTTCCTCTGACAGTGTGGTGCTGTGTTAAGAAGCAGTGCGGCTTGGATGGGTTGTGTTTCAGAGGACACATGACTTTCAACCTTTGTCTCTCCCGAGCCCGTATGGGAGTTGTAGCGATGAGACAAGATAGTAGCTACTAAATAAATGGATAACATGAAATTGGGGAGAAAAAGGGGTACAATTCAAAAAAAGAAAAGGTGGACAAACTACAAATACCTAGGTGTCTGGTTAGACTGTAAACTCTCCTTCCAGACTCACATTAAGCATCACTCGTGCTACTAAATCTAGAATCAGCTTCCTATTTTGCAACAAAGAATCCTTCACTCGTGCTACCAAACATACCCTCGTAAAACTGACTATCCCACCGATCCTTGACTTCGGTGATGTCATTTACAAAAAAGCCTCCAGCAATCTACTCAACAAATTGGATGCAGTCTATCAAAGTGCCATCAGTTTTGTCACCAAAGCTACCCACCACTGCGACCTGTACACTCTCGTTGGCTGGCCCTCGCTTCATTCGTCGCCAAATCCAATGGCTCCATGTCATCTACAAGTCTTTGCTAGGTAAAGCCCAGCCTTATCTCAGCTCACTGGTCACCATAGCAGCATCCACCCGTAGCACAAACTCCAGCAGGTATATCTCACCGGTCAACCCCAAAGCCAATTCCTCCTTTGGTCGCCTTTCCTTCTAGTTGTCTGCTGCCAATGACTGGAACGAACTGCAAAAATCACTGAAATTGGAGACACATATCTCCCTCACTAGCTTTAAGCACTAGCTGTCAGAGCAGGTCACAGATCACTGCACCTGAACACATAGCCAATTTGTAAATAGCTCATCCAACTACCCCATCCCCATACCGTGTTTATTTATTTATCTTGCTCCTTTGCACCCCAGTATCTCTACTTGCACATTCATCTTCTGCACATCTACCATTCCAGTGTTTAATTGCTGTATTGTAATTACTTCTCCACCATGGCCTATTTATTGCCTTTACCTCCCTTATCTTACCTCATTTGCACACAATGTATATAGACTTTTTCTACTGTATTATTGACTGTATGTGTGTTTATTCCATGTGTAACTCTGTGTTGTTGTATGTGTCGAACCTCTTTGCTTTATCTTGGCTAGGTCGCAGTTGTAAATGAGAACTTGTTCTCAACCAGCCTACCTGGTTAACCTCTCTGGGATATGTGGGAATTTGCAGAGCGCCAAATTCAAATAAATTACATTAAAAATCCAACTTTCATTAAATCACACATGCAAGATAGCAAATTAAAGCTACACTTTAATTTAGAAGTTAAATAAAGGTGAAAAAAAATAATAAACAAGAGTTAAATAAAAGTACAGTTGGCTGTATCTACAGTATCAGTGTATTTAAGACAAAACATTGTAATATTACAACACGATGTAATGAACAGGATTTTGATATTCAAATAAAATAAAGTTTTATTGGTCACATGCACCGAATACAACAGTTGAAGACTTTACAGTGAAATGCTTAATTACAAGCCCATAACCAACAATGCAGTTTTAAGAAATAGACTTGAGAAAAGATATACAAAATAAACTAAAGTAAAAAAATAAGTAAAAAAGAGAACAGTCTATGACTTGGATGACTCCTCTGACACAGCCTAGTATACAGTGGGGCAAAAAAGTATTTAGTCAGCCACCAATTGTGCAAGTTCTCCCACTTAAAAATAATTTTCATCATAGGTACACTTCAACTATGACAGACAAAATGAGTTAACAAAAACCCAGAAAATCACATTGTAGGATTTTTAATGAATTTATTTGCAAATTATGGTGGAAAATAAGTATTTGGTCAATAACAAAAGTTTATCTCAATACTTTGTTATATACACTTTGTTGGCAATGACAGAGGTCAAAAGTCTTCACAAGGTTTTCACACACTGTTGCTGATATTTTGGCCCATTCCTCCATGCAGATCTCCTCTAGAGCAGTGATGTTTTGGGGCTGTTGCTGGGCAACACACACTTTCAACTCCCTCCAAGGATTTTCTATAGGGTTGAGATCTGGAGACTGGCTAGGCCACTCCAGGACCTTGAAATGCTTCTTATGAAGCCACTCCTTCGTTGCCCGGCCGGTGTGATTGGGATCATTGTCATGCTGAAAGACCCAGCCACGTTTCATCTTCAATGCCCTTGCTGATGGAAGGAGGTTTTCACTCAAAATCTCACGATACATGGCCCCATTCATTATTTCCTTTACACGGATCTGTCGTCCTGGTCCCTTTGCAGAAAGACAGCCCCAAAGCATGATTCCCCCCCCCCATGCTTCACAGTAGGTATGGTGTTCTTTGGATGCAACTCAGCATTCTTTGTCCTCCAAACACGACAAGTTGAGTTTTTACCAAAAAGTTATATTTTGGTTTCATCTGACCATATGACATTCTCCCAATCTTCTTCTGGATCATCCAAATGCTCTCTAGCAAACTTCAGATGGGCCTGGACATGTACTGGCTTAAGCAGGGGGACACGTCTGGCACTGCAGGATTTGAGTCCATGGCGGCGTAGTGTGTTACTGATGGTAGGCTTTGTTACTTTGGTCCTAGATCTCTGCAGGTCATTCACTAGGTCTCCCCGTGTGGTTCTGGGATTTTTGCTCATCGTTCTTGTGATAATTTTGACCCCACGGGGTGAGATCCTGCGTGGAGCCCCAGATCGAGGGAGATTATCAGTGGTCTTGTATGTCTTCCATTTCCTAATAATTGCTCCCACAGTTGATTTCTTCAAACCAAGCTGCTTACCTATTGCAGATTCAGTCTTCCCAGCCTGGTACAGGTCTACAATTTTGTTTCTGGTGTCCTTTGACAGCTCTTTGGTCTTGGCCATAGTGGAGTTTGGAGTGTGACTGTTTGAGGTTGTGGACAGGTGTCTTTTATACTGAGAAGTTGAAACAGGTGTCATTAATACAGGTAACGAGTGGAGGACAGAGGAGCCTCTTAAAGAAGAAATTACAGGTCTGTGAGAGCCAGAAATCTTGCTTGTTTGTAGGTGACCAAATACTTATTTTCCACCATAATTTGCAAATAAATTCATTAAAAATCCTACAATGTGATTTTCTGGATTTGTTTTCTCATTTTGTCTGTGATAGTTGAAGTGTACCTATGATGAAAATTACAGGCCTCTCTCATCTTTTTAAGTGGGAGAACTTGCACAATTTGTGGCTGACTAAATACTTTTTTGCCCCACTGTATAGGTCCTGGATGGCAGGAAGTTTGGCCTTTTGTGATGTACTGGGCTGTACGCACCACCCTCTGTAGTGCCTTACGGTCGGATTCCAAGCAGTTGCTATTCCAGGCTGTGATGCAACCAGTCAGGAATCTTTTGATGGTTCAGCTGTAGAACTCTTTCAGGATCTTAGGACCCATGCCAAACCTTTTCAGTCTCTTGAGGGGGAGAAGGCATTGTCATGCCCTCTTCATGACTTTCTTGGTGTGTTTGGACCATGATAGTTTGTTTGTGATGAGGACTTGTAACTTGAAACTCTCAACCCTCTCCAGTACAGGCCCATATGAATGGGGGCGTGTTCGGGCTTCCTTTTCAAGTAGTCCATGATCATTTCCTTTGTCTTGCTTACATTGAGGGAGAGGTTTTCGTCATTGAAAATAAGAATTTGTTCTTAACTGACTTGCCTAGTTAAATAAAGGTCAAATAAAATTAAAATAAAACAAATTTGCAGAGGGAGGTGTTTAGTCCCAGGGTCCCTAGTGTAGTGTTGAGATTTGAGGGCACTATGGTGTTGGGTGTCCAACTATGCTGTTGGAGTGGTATGTGAATTGGAATGGGTCTAGGGTGTCTGGGATGATGATGTAGATGTTAGCCATGATCAACCTTTCAAAGCACTTCATGGCTATCGATGTGAATGCTACAGGTCGGTAATCATTTAGGCAAGTTACCTTCGCTTTCTTGGACACGGGCCTATGATGGTCTGCTTGAAACATGTAGGTATTACAGACTCTGTCAGGGAGAGGTTGAAAATGTCAGTTAATACACTTGCTAGTTTGTCAACGCATTCTCTGAGTACACGTCCTGGTAATCTGTATGATCCCGCAAGCCTTGTGAGTGTTCACCTGTTTAAGGTTCTTGATCACATTGGCTACGGAGAGTATCCGGAACAGCTGGTGCTCTCATGCATGCTTCAGTGTTAGTTGGTTCGAAGCGAGCATAAAATACATTTAGCCCGTCGGGTAGGCTCGCATCCCTGGGCAGGTCGCAGCTGCATTCCCCTTTGTAGTTCAAAATAGTTTGCAAGCCCTGCCACATCCGACGAGCATCAGAGCCAGTGTAGTAGGATTCAATCTTAGTCCTATATTGACGCTTTGCCTGTTTGATGGTTTGTCTGAGGGCATAGTGGGATTTCTTATAAGCTTCCGGATTAGTTTCCCACTCTTTGATAGCTGCAGCTCTAGCCTTTAGCTTGGTGCTGATGTTGCCTGTAATCCATGGCTTCTGGTTGGGATATGTACATATGGTCACTGTGGGGACAATGTCGTCAATGCACTTATTGATGAAGCAGGTGAATGAAGTGATATACTTCTCAATGCCATTTGATGAATCCCTGGACATATTCCAGTCTGTGCTAGGGAAACAGTCCTGTAGCGTAGCATCCACATCATCTCACCACTTCTGTATTCAGCGAGTCACTGGTACTTCCTACTTTAGTTTTTGCTTGTCAGCAGGAATCAGGACGATAGAATTATGGTTAGATTTTCCAAATGGAGGGTGAGGGAGAGCTTTGTATATGTCTCTGTGTGTGGAGTAAAGGTGGTCTAGAGTTGTTTCCCTCTGGTGCACATATGACATGCTGGTAGAAATTAGGTATAAAGTATTTAATTCTGCCTGCATTAAAGTCCATGGCCCTGCTTCTGGATGAGCATTTTCTTGTTTGCTTATGGCCTTATACAGCTCATTAAGTGTGGTCTTAATGCCAGTGTCGTTTTGTGGTCGTAATTAGACGGCTACGAAAAATATAGATGAAAACTCTGTTGGTAGATAGTGTGGTCTATAGCTTATCATGAGGTGTTCTACCTCAGGCGAGCAATACCTCGAGACTACCTTAATATTAGACATCACACACCAGCTGTTATTGACAAACAGACACACATCCCCACCCCTCATCTCTGTCCTGCCGATGCACAGAAAATCCAGCCAACTGTGTATTATCCGTGTCGTCGTTCAGTTACGACTCGGTGTAACATAAGATAATACAGTTTTTAATGTTCCGTTGGTAGGATAGTCTCGAACGAACCTCATCCACTTCATTCTCCAGTGATTGCATGTTGGCCAATGGTAGAGCGGGGTTACCCACTCGCTGCCGAATTCTCACAAGGCACCCTGATCTCCGCCCCCTCTATTTCCTTCTTTTCTTCATGCGAATGACGGGGATTTGGACCTCGTCTAGGATTAACATCATATCCTCTGCATCAGACTCATTAAAGAAAAAAATCTTCGTCCAGTTAGAGGTGAGTAATCACTGTTCTGATATCCAGAAGCTCTTTTCTGTCATTAGAGACAGTAGCATCAACATAATGTACAACATGAGTTAAAAACCATACCAATTAGCACCATTGTTTAGGAGCCCATAAAACGGTAGCCATCCCCTCCAGCATCATTCTTTCCAACTAGGATGTGTATATTGCCATCAACAATTGGAGAAAACATGTATTGTTCCTACATTGTTGCAGAAGCATTGTGCAAAAAACAAATGAACAGTATACTAAACCAACAACATTAAAAGATCTTTCAGAGATTCCTCCCAGCTGCAGGTTGTAAAAAGCAAACTGAAGGTTATCTACAGTTGCTTCATCTACTGCAAGTAACTCACTTTGATTGGTCAGACTCTACTAACCCTGAACAGACTTAAATTCCCACTCCGTGATAGAAATAAATCAGTGTCATGTTGTTTCTTAGGAAAAGGATTACCACCATTTTTAAATTGGCTTAGATTTTTGCTTGGATAGAAGTTAAGGGGAGCAACATTCTTTATGTACACCATTCTTTATGTATGTATATTGACCATGGAATTATAGTTGTTGTCAGATAATTACGTGTACAAATTATTTCATTGACATTTTGCATTTACCTTGTTTAATAATCACACTGCATTTGAATTATTGCATGCAATAACACCTTGTTCCTGAATACCGTCACCTATTTCCATTCAAGTCAAGCACTGCTTATTCCACTAATGTATAGCACAATTTTGGACGATTTTTCTAAGTTAGAGGCTCCGATTGAAAATGTGTTATTGAAGTGTTATGGGACTATAATGGCCATACTTTCACCAAGTGCCCATTACCATGGAATTTCTGTTTAATTTCTCAGGAATAAGCGGTCTGCCCTTTATGTGGAAATCAAACTGAACTTCCGGAAATCACTTCTCTAAAATTCTTTATAAAAATGTTGCCTTCCATTTCCTGCAATTTTCTCCTCTTTTTATATGTGTATTGCGATTAAATCCCACAAGTTTAGGTGGCTAGTGTGTCAGTGTGTAACATATTCCAAGTGACAGCTGCGAATGACACTGGATTTCGAGGTGGAGCCGTCATTATAAATAATCAAAAAATAGCCCAGCACCTGTCACTGCTCTGTGAAAGCACAGGTTCCCCCAGGGGGATAATGAAACCCTTGGTAACTGATAAATGTGCAACGCGTAACAGCCCCGGTTTATTCTTAGAGGCACAAAGAAAATAATAGGGCAATGACAAAGCGCAGGTGAATAAAAAATACGATTCTGCATAGCTAACCCCCCCCCCAGCACTTTGGAGAGGTGGAGAGACAGAGGCCAGAGAAGGCAGGCAGGCAAGTAGGTAGGCAGCCAGGCAGGCAGGCAAGTAGGCAGGCAGCCAGACAGTCAGCCAGGAAAGGTGGCCTGTGTTTTATTATGTCAACATGGCCTCAGGTTGGATGGTTTGTTGGTGAGCGAGGCTATTGGAGACTTCTCTAATGTTCCCATCTTTCTCTCTCTCTCTCTCTCTCTGTCTCTCTGTCCCTCTCTCTCTCTTTCTCTCTCTCTCTCTATTGCATTTCAATTTAATTTAAGGGGCTTTATTGGCACGGAGAACACATGTTTACATTGCAAGTGAAATAGATAATAAACAAAAGTTAAATAAATAATAAAAAATGAACAGTAAACATTACACTCACAAAAGTTCCAAAAGAATAAAGACATTTCAAATCACATATCATGTCTATATACAGTGATGTAATGATGTGCAAATAGATAAAGTACAAAATGGAAAATAAATAAACATAAATATGGGTTGTATTTACAATGGTGTTTGTTCTTCACTGGTTGCCCTTTTCTCGTGGCAACTCTTTCTCCTATCCCCCCCCCCTCTCTATCCTCCCTTTAACTCCTATCAGTTGAGTGCTAGCCTGGTGTTACAGTAAGGTACAAGATTGATCTCCTGTGGTTCTCTCACAGACCCAATTCCATACCTATCTTGGTCTTGGGAGTGCGTGTGTGTGTATTTGGGAGTGTGTGTGTGTGTGTGTGTGTGTGTGTGTGTGTGTGTGTGTGTGTGTGTGTGTGTGTGTGTGTGTGTGTGTGTGTGTGTGTGTGTGTGTGTGTGTGTGTGTGTGTGTGTGTGTGTGGAGTGTGTGTGTGGGAGTGTGTGTCTTTGGAGTGTGTGTGTTGGGAGTGTGTGTGTGTGTGTGTGTGTGTGTGTGTGTGTGTGTGTGTGTGTGTGTGTGTGTGTGTGTGTGTGTGTGTGTGTGTGTGTGTGTGTGTGTGTGTGTATGTGAGTGTGTGTGTGTCTTTGGAGTGTGTGTGTGTGTGTGTCTTGGGAGCGTGTGTATGCATGCGTGCATGTGCGTGTGTGTGTATGTCAAGATTAATGGGCTCTGAGGCCCTGGCCACCTTCAATCACATACATATTTAATCCTCTACCTTTATCTCCTCCCCAGAACCACAGGTGGAACACTTTAGCTTTGCCCACATATTCTTGCCCTCTGACATAATAAGTTAAACACTTTCAGAACAGAACTAAATTCACTTTTGTTGTTGTTTTTCATACCTTGTGTTGATCTTGTAAACCAGTGGAAACTAAAGGTTTCTTGGAACTGGGTGTTAGTCTTTTAAGTCATTTGATGGACACTGATAACATATTTATAAACGCTTTAGCATTTCCACTTGGTGATCAATGATGACAGTATACCCTGGCAATCACGTTAGTAATACTGCACTGAGCTCTATGTCTCCATGTTGGTTATTTTCTCTTCTTTTC